>NC_084747.1:2606204-2681204 GCF_033978785.1 Entelurus aequoreus
TGGTCTGGAACAACATGGCACACAAACAACTATCAGAAATGCAGCCAGTGTTACATACAGATAATGTGTCATGAGACATGCAAATATAAATTAAATACACAGACAACATAAGTAAAGAAATTTAATGAGCTCAAATATACCCCCAAACGAGGCATAATGATGCAATATGTACAAACAGCTGGCCTAAACAGCATGTTAGTATCGATTAGCTTGCAGTCCTGCACTGAGCAAATATGCCTGATTAGAACTCCACACAAGTCAATAACATGTACATGTAAAGAAACTACAGTGAGTTCAAGGACTGCCGAAATTAGTTGGACAAAACGGCGCTCACCAAATACTCTCATCAGTGAAGCATAAACACAAACATATTAAACAGTAGACTTTCTAACAGTTAGGAAGGTTTGTGTCATGTTAGCTATATTAGCCTACTATCAAAATGACTACGTGTCGCAGGCTGATGCAAATCTTCATTGACAGAAATGTTAAAATTTAAGTCGCCAATTAAATCAAATATAAATTAAATACACAGACGACATAAGTAAAGGAAATTAAAGGAGCTCAAATATACCTACAAACGAGGCATATTGATGCAATATGTACAAACAGCTGGCCTAAATAGCATGTTAGCATGGATTAGCTTGCAGTCATACACTGAGCAAATATGCCTGATTAGCACTCCACACAAATCAATAACATCAACAAAGCTCACCTTTGTGCACTCACGCACAGTATAAAACGTTTGGTGGACAAAATGAGACAAAGAAGGAGTGAAATAAAACACGTCTTTCTGTGGCAGCATCTGAGAAAGTTGTACATGTAAACAAATTGTTGCGTCACAGTCCACACAACGATGGTGGGTCCAAGGACTGCCGAAATTAGTAGGACAAAACGGCGCTTGCCAAATACTCTCATCAGTGAAGCATAAACACAAACATATTAAACAGTAGACTTTCTAACAGTTAGGAAGGTTTGTGTCATGTTTGTGCTCCTACAGAAACCATATTCAAACACAAAATGTAATTTCATCCATCGTTTCCCATTTTCATACATTTTTGAAAAAGCTCCAGGGAGCCACTAGGGCGACGCTAAAGAGCCGCAGGTTGCCGACCACCGCTTTGGTTTTGTTAAGAAATGCAACATGCGAGTTGTTTTGGAGCAATCTCTGAATTGATGATTTTTATTGTGTAACTTGCAGCCATGGGAGGAAGCGTGGAAAAAAGGACAAACGGACTCCGAGCGCTGATAGAACTAAAAAGAGGTAAGACTTTTACACGATTCTTTTGGAAGCAACTTTTTAGCTCATTAGTGAGATTGTGTTCCACTTTTTAAGAACCACTTTAATAAACTAGAAACCAGATCCAAGCAGTCTGAATATCATTTGGTTATGTGGAGTTTGCAGTTTTGGTGAACAGAGACTTTTAGTCAGAATTCCATGCAGTTTTATAGTTTAATATTGTTTTGGAATTTTTCCTATACAATAAAGAATTGTCCAGAGAAAGCTTAAGATATTTTTAAAGTATTTATTTGAGATCCCAAGTAACATCAGATTGCAAAGAAGAAAGTTAATGCTACAGAAAGAAAGAAGGAGAGGAGAAAGAAGAGAGAGAATGAGACAGAGAACTTTCAAATGTCATATTGCTTTTGGGAATGAGAGGAGGAGGGACAGGGTGGGTTTTGTGTGAATTGATTTGTTGAAAACACAACATTAACATTTATTGTGTACCTCTCAGGAGTTCAAAGAGTGAAGATGAAGAAGACGATGAGAGCATTAGAGTTTGGTGAGACTTTCACACTCTATGTTTACAGTTTTTTGGAGGGTTTATTTCCGCAATATGCCATGCAGGGCTGATGAATGTAATCATTAGTGGTCTGCTTATGGGCCACACTTTGGACACCTCTGTAAAATGTGTCTTTAGGCCAGGAGTCGGCCACCCAAAATGTTGAAAGCGCCATATTGGGCCAAAGATGCAAAAAGCAAATTTGTCTGGAGCCGCAAAAATGAAAAGCCTTATATAAGTGTTATAATGAAAACAACACATGATGTGTCTATATGAGCTATATTAGCCTACTATCAAAATGACTTTAAAAGTCTTATATAAGTGTTTTAATAAAGACAACAAATGATGTGTCTATATTAGCTATATTAGCCTACTATCAAAATGACTATGTGTCGCAGGTTGATGCAAATCTTCATTGACAGAAATATTGAAATGTAATATTTATTCTACACATTTTTACAACATTAGTAAAGCAGGGCCTTTTCAGAGGGTGAGATAACTCCTGGAAATGACTAGCTTAGAATGGCCAAAGGTATAGATGTGTGTGTCCAAGTTAAAGGAAATGGCATGCTGTCTTTTAATGGATTTATTACAATCTTTGCAAGCTGGGTGACGTTTGCTGTGGTCTGGAACAACATGGCACACAAACAACTATCAGAAATGCAGCCAATATTACATGCAGATAATGTGTCATGAGACATCCATCCATACATTTTCTACCGCTTGTCCCGTTTGCGGTCGCACGGGTTGCTGGAGCCTATCTCAGCTGCATTCGGGCGGAAGGCTGGGTACACCCTGGACAAGTCGCCACCTCAAGCAAATATAAATTAAATACACAGACGACATAAGTAAAGGAAATTAAATGAGCTCAAATATACTTACAAACGAGGGATAATGATGCAATATGTACAAACAGCTGGCCTAAATAGCATGTTAGCATGGATTAGCTTGCAGTCATACACTGAGCAAATATGCCTGATTAGCACTCCACACAAGTCAATAACATCAACAAAGCTCACCTTTGTGCACTCACGCACAGTATAAAACGTTTGGTGGACAAAATGAGACAAAGAAGGAGTGAAATAAAACACGTCTTTCTGTGGCAGCATCTGAGAAAGTTGTACATGTAAACAAATTGTTGCGTCACAGTCCACACAACTATGGTGGGTCCAAGGACTGCCGAAATTAGTAGGACAAAACGGCGCTTGCCAAATACTCTCATCAGTGAAGCATAAACACAAACATATTAAACAGTAGACTTTCTAACAGTTAGGAAGGTTTGTTGTCATGTTTGTGCTCCTACAGAAACCATATTCAAACACAAAATGTAATTTCATCCATCGTTTCCCATTTTCATACATTTTTGAAAAAGCTCCAGGGAGCCACTAGGGCGACGCTAAAGAGCCGCAGGTTGCCGACCACCGCTTTGGTTTTGTTAAGAAATGCAACATGCGAGTTGTTTTGGAGCAATCACTGAATTGATGATTTTTATTGTGTAACTTGCAGCCATGGGAGGAAGCGTGGAAAAAAGGACAAACGGACTCCGAGTGCTGATAGAACTAAAAAGAGGTAAGACTTTTACACGATTCTTTTGGAAGCAACTTTTTAGCTCCTTAGTGAGATTGTGTTCCACTTTTTAAGAACCACTTTAATAAACTAGAAACCAGATCCAACCAGTCTGAGTATCATTTGGTTATGTGGAGTTTGCAGTTTTGGTGAACAGAGACTTTTAGTCAGAATTCCATGCAGTTTTATAGTTTAATATTGTTTTGGAATTTTTCCTATACAATAAAGAATTGTCCAGAGAAAGCTAAGATCTTTTTGAAGTATTTATTTGAGATCCCAAGTAACATCAAATTGCAAAGGAGAAAGTTAACGCTGCTACAGAAAGAAAGAAGGGGAGGAGAAAGGAGAGAGAGAGAATGAGACAGAGAACTTTCAAATGTCATATTGCTTTTGGGAATGAGAGGAGGAGGGACAGGGTGGGTTTTGTGTGAATTGATTTGTTGAAAACACAACATTAACATTTATTGTGTACCTCTCAGGAGTTCAAAGAGTGAAGATGAAGAAGACGATGAGAGCATTAGAGTATGGTGAGACTTTCACACACTATGTTTACAGTTTTTTGGGGGGTTTATTTCCGCAATATGCCATGCAGGGCTGATGAGTCCACACTACTACGGTGGGTTCAAGGACTAATGAAATTCGTAGGACAAACCGGCGCTTGCCAAATACTCTCATCAGTGAAGCATAAACACAAACATATTAAACAGTCGACTTTCTAACAGTTAGGAAGGTTTGTGTCATGTTTGTGCTCCTACAGAAACCATATTCAAACACAAAATGTAATTGCATCCATCGTTTCCCATTTTCATACATTTTTGAAAAAGCTCCAGGGAGCCACTAGGGCGACGCTAAAGAGCCGCAGGTTGCCAACCACCGCTTAGGTTTTGTTAAGAAATGCAACATGCGAGTTGTTTTGGAGCAATCACTGAATTGATGATTTTTATTGTGTAACTTGCAGCCATGGGAGGAAGCGTGGAAAAAAGGACAAACGGACTCCGAGTGCTGATAGAACTAAAAAGAGGTAAGACTTTTACACGATTCTTTTGGAAGCAACTTTTTAACTCCTTAGTGAGATTGTGTTCCACTTCTTAAGAACCACTTTAATAGACTAGAAACCAGATCCAACCAGTCTGAATATCATTTGGTTATGTGGAGTTTGCAGTTTCGGTGAACAGAGACTTATAGTTAGAATTCCATGCACAGTTTTATAGTTTTTATTATTGTTTTTGAATTGTTCCTATTCAATAGAGAATTGTCCAGAGAAAGCTAAGATATTTTTGAAGTATTTATTTGAGGTCCCAAGTAACATCAGAATGCAAATGGAAAAGAGAAAGTTAACGCTGCTACAGAAAGAAAGAAGGAGAGGAAAAAGAAGAGAGAGAGAGAGAGAGAATGAGACAGAGAACTTTCAAATGTCATATTGCTATTGGGAATGTGAGGAGGAGGGACAGGGTGGGTTTTGTGTGACTTGATTTGTTGAAAACACAACATTAACATTTATTGTGTACTTCTCAGGAGTTCAAAGAGTGAAGATGAAGAAGGCGATGAGAGCATTAGAGTATGGTGAGACTTTCACACACTATGTTTACAGTTTTTGGGGGGTTTTATTTCCGCAATATGCCATGCAGGCTACGGTGGGTTCAAGGACTAACGAAATTAGTAGGACAAACCGGCGCTTGCCAAATACTCTCATCAGTGAAGCATAAACACAAACATATTAAACAGTAGACTTTCTAACAATTAGGAAGGTTTGTGTCATGTTTGTGCTCCTACAGAAACCATATTCAAACAACATTTTTTATTTCATCCATCGTTTCCCATTTTCATACATTTTTGAAAAATCTCCAGGGAGCCACTAGGGCGACGCTAAAGAGCCGCAGGTTGCCGACCACCGCTTTGGTTTTGTTAAGAAATGCAACATGCGAGTTGTTTTGGAGCAATCACTGAATTGATGACTTTTATTGTGTAACTTGCAGCCATGGGAGGAAGCGTGGAAAAGAGGACAAACGGACTCCGAGTGCTGATAGAACTAAAAAGAGGTAAGACTTTTACACGATTCTTTTGGAAGCAACTTTTTAGCTCCTTAGTGAGATTGTGTTCCACTTTTTAAGAACCACTTTAATAAACTAGAAACCAGATCCAACCAGTCTGAATATCATTTGGTTATGTGGAGTTTGCAGTTTTGGTGAACAGAGACTTTTTGTCAGAATTCCATGCACAGTTTTATAGTTTTTTTATTGTTTTTAAATTGTTCCTATTCAATAGAGAATTGTCCAGAGAAAGCTAAGATATTTTTTAAATATTTATTTGAGATCCCAAGTAACATCAGATTGCAAAGGAGAAAGTTAACGCTGCTACAGAAAGAAAGAAGGAGAGGAGAAAGGAGAGAGAGAGACAGAACTTTCAAATGTCATATTGCTTTTGGGAATGAGAGGAGGAGGGACAGGGTGGGTTTTGTGTGAATTGATTTGTTGAAAACACAACATTAACATATATCGTGTACTTCTCAGGAGTTCAAAGAGTGAAGATGAAGAAGGCGATGAGAGCATTAGAGTTTGGTGAGACTTTCACACTCTATGTTTACAGTTTTTGGGGGGTTTTATTTCCGCAATATGGCATGCAGGGCTGATGAGTCCACACAACTACGGTGGGTTCAAGGACTGACGAAATTAGTTGGACAAACTGGCGCTTGCCAAATACTCTCATCAGTGAAGCATAAACACAAACATATTAAACAGTAGACTTTCTAACAGTTAGGAAGGTTTGTGTCATGTTTGTGCTCCTACAGAAACCATATTCAAACAACATTTTTTATTTCATCCATCGTTTCCCATTTTCATACATTTTTGAAAAAGCTCCAGGGAGCCACTAGGGCGACGCTAAAGAGCCGCCGGTTGCCGACCACCGCTTTGGTTTTGTTAAGAAATGCAACATGCAAGTTGTTTTGGAGCAATCTCTGAATTGATGATTTTTATTGTGTAACTTGCAGCCATGGGAGGAAGCGTGGAAAAGAGGACAAACGGACTCCGAGTGCTGATAGAACTAAAAAGAGGTAAGACTTTTACACGATTCTTTTGGAAGCAACTTTTTAGCTCCTTAGTGAGATTGTGTTCCACTTTTTAAGAACCACTTTAATAAACTAGAAACCAGATCCAACCAGTCTGAATATCATTTGGTTATGTGGAGTTTGCAGTTTCGGTGAACAGAGACTTATAGTTAGAATTCCATGCACAGTTTTATAGTTTTTATTATTGTTTTTGAATTGTTCCTATTCAATAGAGAATTGTCCAGAGAAAGCTAAGATATTTTTTAAGTATATATTTGAGGTCCCAAGTAACATCAGAATGCAAATGGAAAGGAGAAAATTAACGCTGCTACAGAAAGAAAGAAGGAGAGGAAAAAGAAGAGAGAGAAAATGAGACATAGAACTTTCAAATGTCATATTGCTTTTGGGAATGAGAGGAGGGACAGGGTGGGTTTTGGGTGAATTGATTTGTTGAAAACCCAACATTAACATTTATTGTGTACCTCTCAGGAGTTCAAAGAGTGAAGATGAAGAAGGCGATGAGAGCATTAGAGTTTGGTGAGACTTTCACACACTATGTTTACAGTTTTTTGGGGGTTTTATTTCCGCAATATGCCAGGCAGGGCTGATAAGTCCACACTACTACGGTGGGTTCAAGGACTGACGAATTTAGTAGGACAAACCGGCGCTCGCCAAATACTCTCATCAGTGAAGCATAAACACAAACATATTAAACAGTAGACTTTCTAACAGTTAGGAAGGTTTGTTGTCATGTTTGTGCTCCTACAGAAACCATATTCAAACACAAAATGTAATTTCATCCATCGTTTCCCATTTTCATACATTTTTGAAAAAGCTCCAGGGAGCCACTAGGGCGACGCTAAAGAGCCGCAGGTTGCCGACCACCGCTTTGGTTTTGTTAAGAAATGCAACATGCGAGTTGTTTTGGAGCAATCACTGAATTGATGATTTTTATTGTGTAACTTGCAGCCATGGGAGGAAGCGTGGAAAAGAGGACAAACGGACTCCGAGTGCTGATAGAACTAAAAAGAGGTAAGACTTTTACACGATTCTTTTGGAAGCAACTTTTTAGCTCCTTAGTGAGATTGTGTTCCACTTTTTAAGAACCACTTTAATAAACTAGAAACCTGATCCAAGCAGTCTGAATATCATTTGGTTATGTGGAGTTTGCAGTTTTGGTGAACAGAGACTTTTTGTCAGAATTCCATGCACAGTTTTATAGTTTAATATTGTTTTTTAATTGTTCCTATACAATAAAGAACTGCCCAGAGAAAGTTAAGATCTTTTTTAAATATTTATTTGAGATCCCAAGTAACATCAGATTGCAAAGGAGAAAATTAACGCTGCTACAGAAAGAAAGAAGGAGAGGAAAAAGAAGAGAGAGAATGAGACAGAGAACTTTCAAATGTCATATTGCTTTTGGGAATGAGAGGAGGAGGGACAGGGTGGGTTTTGTGTGAATTGATTTGTTGAAAACACAACATTAACATTTATTGTGTACTTCTCAGGAGTTCAAAGAGTGAAGATGAAGAAGGCAATAAGAGCATTAGAATTTGGTGAGACTTTCACACACTATGTTTACAGTTTTTGGGGGTTTTTATTTCCGCAATATGCCATGCAGGGCTGATGAGTCCACACAACTACGGTGGGTTCAAGGACTGACGAAATTAGTAGGACAAACTGGCGCTTGCCAAATACTCTCATCAGTGAAGCATAAACACAAACATATTAAACAGTAGACTTTCTAACAGTTAGGAAGGTTTGTGTCATGTTTGTGCTCCTACAGAAACCATATTCAAACACAAAATGTAATTTCATCCATTGTTTCCCATTTTCATACATTTTTGGAAAAGCTCCAGGGAGCCACTAGGGCGACGCTAAAGAGCCGCAGGTTGCCGACCACCGCTTTGGTTTTGTTAAGAAATGCAACATGCAAGTTGTTTTGGAGCAATCTCTGAATTGATGATTTTTATTGTGTAACTTGCAGTCATGGGAGGAAGCGTGAAAAAGAGGGCAAACGGACTCCGAGTGCTGATAGAACTAAAAGGGGGTAAGACTTTTACACAATTCTTTTGGAAGCAACTTTTAAGCTCCTTCGTGAGATTGTGTTCCACTTTTTAAGAACCACTTTTAATGAACTAGAAACCAGATCCAACCAGTCTGAGTATCATTTGGTTGTGGAGTTTGCAGTTTTGATGAACAGAGACTTTTAGTCAGAATTCATATTCTACTTTTATAGTTTTTTATTGTTTTGGAATTTTTTCTATTCAATAAAGAATTTTCTAGAGAGAGCTAAGATCTTTTTGAAGTATTTTTTTTGAGATCCCAAGTATCATCAGATTGCAAAGGAAAAAGTTAATGCTGCTACAGAAAGAAAGAAGGAGAGGAAAAAGAAGAGAGAGAGAATGAGACAAAGAACTTTCAAATTTCATATTATTTTTGGGAATGAAAGGAGGAGGGACAGGGTGGGTTTTGGGTGAATTGATTTGTTGAAAACACAACATTAACATTTATTGTGTACCTCTCAGGAGTTCAAAGAAGAGTGAAGATGAAGAAGGCGATGAGAGCCTTGGAGTATGGTGAGACTTTCACACACTAACTACTTGCACAGCAGTGCTGATTGCTCTAAAGTCTGGTGTATACTCTTGCCTCGCGTAGCTTGTGTAGGTGATGCCGTCGTCCCTCCTGCCCCTGCGTAGCTTCACTCGTAGTAATAATTTAGTCTAAAAAAATTCAGTGCAGAAAACTTCACCTGCAAACTTGACACCTTATTGGCTGGTTCTGAGACAGGATGGATTGCTTCAGTCTTAAATCACCAGAAGTAGGTCTTTGGTTTTGAAGCAAGAATTATTTCTACACTTAATATTTTTACACTGAGCGCAGGTGGGGGCACTCATGGAACAGGTGGCTGTCAAAGTCCTGGTCACCAAGCGAGGGAACCGTTGGGTCCTGGTCGCAATGGATTACTTAACAAGTGGCCCCAAGCCTATGCCATCCCTGACCAGAGTGCCGGTCAATGAGATTTTGTGCCAGTTCGGCACACCAGAGGAGCTCCACAGCTCTGAGGTCTGCCAGCGCTTGGAGATAAAGAAGAACCAGCCAACACCATTGCATCCCCAGAGTGATGGCCCGGTAGAACGCTTTAACCATACCCTGGCCATTCAGCTCGTCGATTCTACCAGCCGCCAGCAGAAGGACTGGGACCTGCGCCTGCTGCTGGTCTTGTGGGCGTGTTGGACAGCAGTTCAATAGTCATTGAAGTCCACCCCGGCAGCCTTAATGTTAGGATGACAACTTTGCCCGCCTGTCGACTTGGTGTTTGGGCCTCCTCCAGTGCCAGAGGTGGATAGCAAACCCGGCCTTGACTTCCACGGCAGACTGCGAAAGGTGCACCACTTGGCCTGCAGACTGTCGATGAGACGCCTGAAGAGAGCTTACGACACCCGCAGCAGAGGTGGGAACAAAGGTGTGGATAGTCTGCCCGAAAAGGAAGAAGGGACTGTCCTTAAATCTATTGAGCCACTGGGTTGGACTGTGTACCGCCCTCGACAGACTCTCTGACCTGCTGAACCGGGTGCGGCTGCAAAAGCGAAACCAGGTGGTATTAACCTACCGTAATCGGCTGTCTCCATACCAGCCTCTCCTGACGCCCAAGAAAGGGACTCGTCTGGAAGAATGGTCCCCGAGCATCTCGGCACCACCAGCTCAAAAGGTCAACTAAGAGAGCGCAACGGCAACAGCAACCCCCATTCCGCCTCCAGAACTATATGTTGGGCACTTAGGTTGTTGGGGACAGCCAACCTGCTAGGTGGAGGCTATGTAGTGGTGCTTGGGGGAGCGTATTCAACATTCCCCTCTACTTCTTTGTTGCCAGCATGCCTCACTGTTCCCTCCCCAGCCACTTCATCCTGCTCCTCCTGGGGGATCCCGAGGCGTTCCCAGGCCAGCCGGGAGACATAGTCTTCCCAACGTGTCCTGGGTCTTCCACATGGCCTCCTACCAGTTGGACGTGCCCTAAACTCCTCCCTAGGGAGGCTTTCGGGTGGCATCCTTACCAGATGCCCGAACCACCTCATCTGTCTCCTCTCGATGTGGAGGAGCAGCGGCTTTATTTTGAGCTCCTCCCGGATGACAGAGCTTCTCACCCTATCTTTAAGTGAGAGCCCTGCCACCCGGTGGAGGAAACTCATTTCGGCCGCTTGTACCCGTGATCTTGTACTTTCGGTCATTACCCTTCCGGCTCAGCTCCTTCTTCCCCACAAAGGAGCGTCCGCATTACTGAAGACGCCGCACCGATCCGCCTGTCGATCTCGCGATCCACTCTTACCTCACTCGTGAACAAGACTCTGAGGTACTTGAACTCCTCCACTAAAGAGCCGCAGTTTGCCGACCACCGCTTTGGCTTAGTTAAGAAATGCAACATGCAAATTGTTTTGGAGGAATCACTGAATTGATGATTTTTATTGTGTAACTTGCAGCCATGGGAGGAAGCGTGAAAAAGAGGACAAACGGACTCCGAGTGCTGATAGAACTAAAAGGAGGTAAGACATTTACACCATTCTTTTGGAAGCAACTTTTTAGCTCTTTCGTGAGATTGTGTTCCACTTTTTAAGAACCACATTAAAAAAACTAGAAACCAGATGCAACCAGTCTGAATATCATTTGGTTATGTGGAGTGTAGTTTTGTTGAACAAGACTTTTAGTCAGAATTCCATGCACAGTTTTAAGTTTTATATTGTTTTGGAATTTTTCAGATTCAATAAAGAACTGCCCAGAGAAAGTTAAGATCTTTTTGAAGTTTTTATTTGAGATCCCAAGTAACATCAGATTGCAAAGGAGAAAGTTAACGCTGCTACAGAAAGAAAGAAGGGGAGGAGAAAGGAGAGAGAGAGAATGAGACAGAGAACTTTCAAATGTCATATTGCTTTTGGGAATGAGAGGGGGAGGGACAGGGTGGGTTTTGGGTGAATTGATTTGTTGAAAACCCAACATTAACATTTATTGTGTACCTCTCAGGAGTTCAAAGAGTGAAGATGAAGAAGGCTATGAATGCTTTGGAATATGGTGAGACTTTCACACACTAACTACTTGCACAGCAGTGCTGATTGCTCTAAAGTCTGGTGTATACTCTCGCCTCGCGTAGCTTGTTTAGGCGACCCCCCTACCCCTGTGTAACTTCACTCGTAGCCTGTGTGTAATAATTTAGTCTAAAAAAATCAGTGCAGAAAACTTCACCTGCAAACTTGACACCTTATTGGCTGGTCCTGAAACAGGATGGATTACTTCAGTCTTAAATCACCAGAAGTGGGTCTCAGGTTTTGAAGCAAGAAATATTTCTGCACTAAATATTTTACACTGCGCGCAGCTGGGGGCACCCATGGAACAGGTGGCTGTTGAAGTCCTGGTCATCGAGCGAGGGAACCGTTGGGTCCTGGTCGCAATGGATTACTTCAACAAGTGGCCCCAAGCCTACACCATCCTTGACCAGAGTGCCGATCAATGAGATGTTGTGCAAGTTCGCCACACCAGAGGAGCTCCACGGCTCTGAGGTCTGCCAGCGTTTGGAGATAAAGAAGAACCAGCCAACACCATTGCATCCCCAGAGTGATGGCCCAGTAGAACACTTCGACCGCACCCTGGCCAATCAGCTCGTCGATTCTACCAGCCACCAGCAGAAGGACTGGGACCTGAGCCTGCTGCTGGTCTTGTGAGTGTATCGGACAGCAGTCCAACAGTCATTGTAGTGCACCCCGGCAGCCTTGATGTTAGGACGAGAACTTTGCACGCCTGTCGACTTGGTGTTTGGGCCTCCTCCAGTGCCAGAGGTGGATAGCAAACCTGACCTAGACTACTACGGCAGACTGCGAAAGGTGCACAACTTGGCCCGACAGACCGTCGATGAGACGCCTGAAGAGAGCTTGCAACACCCGCTGCAGAGGTGGGGACAAAGGTGTGGGTAGACTGCCTGGAGAGGAAGAAGGGACTGTCCTGAAATCTATTGAGCCACTAGGTGGGACCATGTACCGTCCTCGACAGACTCTCTGGCATTGTGAACTGGGTGCGGCTGCGAAAGTGGAACTTGGTGGTAGTACTCTGCTGTAATCGGCTGGCTCCATACCAGGCCCTGCTGATGCCCGAGCGTCCCTGCACCACCAGCTCAAAAGGTCAACCAAGCGGGCGCAACAGCAATCCCCATGCCGCCCCTAGGACTATATGTTGGGCAGTTAGGTTGTTGGGGACAGTCAACCTGCTAGGTGGAGGCTATGTAGTGGTGCTTGGGGGAGCGTGTTTAACATTCCCCTCTACTTCGTTGTATCCAGCATGCCTCACTGTTCCCTCCCCAGCCACTTCGTCCAGATCCTCCCGGGGGATCCCGAGCCATTCCCAGGCCAGCCGGGAGACATCAATCAATCAATGTTTACTTATATAGCCCTAAATCACGAGTGTCTCAAAGGGCTGCACAAGCCAGAACGATATCCTCGGCTCAGATCCCACATCAGGGCAAGAAAAAATTCAACCCAATGGGATAACAATGAGAAAACTTGGAGGGGACCGCAGATGTGGGATTAGCGAGACTAATCATAGTCTTTCCAACGTGTCCTGGCTCTTCCACGTGGCGTCCTACCGGTCGGACGTGCCCTAAACACCTCCCTAGGGAGGCGTTCGGGTGGCATCCTGACCAGATGCCCGAACCACCTCATCTGGCTCCTCTCGATGTGGAGGAGCAGTGAATTTACTTTGAGCTCCCGGATGACAGACCTTCTCACCCTATCTCTAAGTGAGAGCCCCGCCACCCGGCGGAGGAAACTCATTTCGACCGCTTGTACCCGTGATCTTCTCCTGTCGGTCCTAACCCAAAGCTCATGACCATATGTGAGGATGGGAAAGTATATCGACCGGTGAATTGAGAGCTTTGCCTTCCGGCTCAGCTCCTTCTTCACCACAACGGATCGATACAGCGTCCGCATTACTGAAGATCCACCTATCGATCTCACGATGCACTCTTCCCTCACTCGTGAACAAGACTCTGAGGTACTTGAACTTCTCCACTAAAATGCCGCAGGTTGCCGACCACCGCTTTGGCTTTGTCAAGAAATGCAACATGCAAGTTGTTTTGGAGCAATCACTGAATTGATGATTTGTATTGTGTTACTTGCAGCCAAGGGAAGAAGCGTGGAAAAGAGGACAAACGAACTCAGAGTGCTGATAGAGCTAAAAGGAGGTAAGACTTTTACACGATTCTTTTGGAAGCAACTTTTTAGCTCCTTCGTGAGATTGTGTTCCACTTTTTAAGAACCACTTAAATAAATAGAAACCAGATCCAACCAGTCTGAATATCTTTTGGTTATGTGGAGTTTGCAGCTGAGATAGGCTCCAGCACCCCCCGCAACCCCAAAAGGGACAAGCGGTAGAAAAATGGATGGATGGATTGAGTTTGCAGTTTTGGTGAACTGTTAGTCAGAATTCTATGCACAGTTTTATAGTTTAATATTGTTTTGGAATTTTTCCTATTCAATAAAGAATTGTCCAGAGAAAGTTAAGATCTTTTTGAAGTATTTATTTGAGATTCCAAGTAACATCAGATTGCAAAGGAGAAAGTTAACGCTGCTACAGAAAGAAAGAAGGGGAGGGAAAAGGAGAGAGCGAGAGAATGAGACAAATAACTTTTAAATTTCATATTGCTTTTGGGAATAAGAGGAAGAGGGACAGGGTGGGTTTTGTGTGAATTGATTTGTTGAAAAACGCAACATTAACATTTATTGTGTACCTCTCAGGAGTTTAAAGAAGAGAGAAGATGAAGGCGATGAGAGAGTTGGAATATGGTGAGACTTTCACACACTAACTACGTGCACAGCAGTGCTGATTGCTCCAAGACTGCCAGGGAAGCTCAGCTTACCCTAAAATGTCCAAAAATGTTCTTATTTCTTGTCATTGATTGTGGTGGCGTCACCGCGTATTAATTAGTGTTAAACCTGAGTGTCCCTCCACTTTACTGGGGGAGCACAGAGTGGGTTGTCCCACTGCAGTCATCAGGTAACTCTTTGTCCTGCTCTTGTGTGACCGAAAGCTCTTCCCTGATGGCGGCAGATTGCTCTGCTGAGGCAGCGAGAGAAAGCACTGTCCTCTCGGTAGGTCAGAGGGCTGCCGATTATCTTCTCCGCTGTCCTGGTCACCCTGTGCGGGGCCTTCCTGTCTGCAGCAGAGCAGGCAGCAAACCACACATCAACCGGTTCTGTGGTGGCCCAATTAAAGGATACCTGCGCAGTGCTAAGAGATTTGAAAGTGTTTCAATGCAGAGGCAGAGAGGGAAGGGTATTACAAAAGTGCCATCAAGTTACTGCTCCGGAAAGATAACTATCTGTTTGCGACTTCCTGATTAATAGGACGTAACATGCGTTATGTGACGTCCTGTTTGCTTGTTGGCAAACACCAAGATGCTCCATGCATGTTGTCAGCTAACTCATGATGCTGTTTTGTTGTGTACCAGGTATTTGCCAAAGAGGGCAGAAGAACCCCCCGCCACCCCTAAAGGGACAAGCGGTAGAAAATATATGGATGGATATATCCAAGAAGAACCCCAGCGCGAACCGCAGCGCGAACCGCAGCCCGTCGGTGCCGGCAGCATTGAACAGCAGCCCGTCTGTGCTGACAGCATTGAAATAAGGTGAGGCTTTCACACAATACGGAAAACATTCATGGTGTGTCCTGAGAATCCGATTTATTGGCCAAATATGTTTGACACACAGGGAATTGAACTTAGTAGACTGTGCTCTCCTTGATCAATGCCAGAATGCGCTGATTTCGAAGATCATGTACACCAGGGGTCCCCATACTACGGCCCGGAGACCCGGATCCGGCCACCGACATCCACCATCTGGCCCCTCAAAAAAAAACGAAATTAAAAATTCTGTCCAGCCACTCAGACAAATCGGATTGTTGACGTCGATGCCCATATCTACATTTCCAAAACAGAAGTGTGGGATACTTCTCTTAAATGCCCTATTTGTCTTTGACTTTATTCAATGTTTGGAGAGTCATCCCGACATGTATGTGAAGCTACCCCGATATGTATGTGACGTAACCACGATATTTATGTAGCGTTATCCCGATACGTATGTACAGTTATCCCGATGTTTATGTAGCGTTGCCCCAATATTTATGTGGAGTTACCCCGATATGTAAGTGGAGTTACCCCGATATGTAAGTGGAGTTACCCCGATATGTAAGTGGAGTTACCCCGATATGTAAGTGGAGTTACCCCGATATGTAAGTAGAGTTACCCCGATATGTATGTAGAGTTACCCCGATATGTTTGTGGCGTTATCCAGATATGTATGTGAAGTTATCTTGAAATGTATGTAGTTATCTTGATATGTGTAAAGTTATCCCAATATGTATGTGGAGGTACCGTATTTTTCGGAGTATAAGTCGCTCCGGAGTATAAGTCGCACCGGCCGAAAATGCATAATAAAGAAGGAAAATAACATTTATAAGTCGCATTTTTTGGGGAAATGTATTTGATAAAAGCCAACAGCAAGAATAGACATTTGAAAGGCAATTTAAAATAAATAAAGAATAGTGAACAATAGGCTGAATAAGTGTACGTTATATGAGGCATAAATAACCAACTGGTATGTTAACGTAACATATTATGGTAAGAGTCATTCAAATAACTATAACATATAGAACATGCTATACGTTTACCAAACAATCTGTCACTCCTAATCGCTAAATCCCATGAAATCTTATACGTCTAGTCTCTTACGTGAATGACATCAATAATATTATTTGATATTTTACTCTAACGTGTTAATCATTTCACACATAAGTCGCATAACTGCGACTTATAGTCCGAAAAATACGGTACCCCAATATTTATGTAGAGTTATCCCGATATTTATGTAGAGTTACCTTGATATGTTTGTGGCGTTATCCAGATATGTATGTCAAGTTTACCCTGAAATGTATGTAGTTATCTTGATATGTGTAAAGTTATCCCGATATTTTTGTGGAGTTACCCCAATATGTATGTAGAGTTATCCCGATGTTTATGTAGAGGTATCTCGATATTTATGTGGAGTTATCTCGATGTGTATGTAGAGGTATCTCGATATTTATGTGGAGTTATCTCGATGTGTATGTAGAGTTATCTCAATATTTATGTGGAGTTATCCCGATATTTATGTGGAGTTATCCCGATATTTATGTAGAGTTATCCCGATATGTATGTAGAGTTACCCCAATATTCATGTGGAGGTACCCCGATATGTATGTAGAGTTATCTCGATATGTATGTAGAGTTATCCCGATATGTACAGTATGTAGAGTTATCCCGATATGTATGTAGAGTTATCCCGATATTTATGTAGAGTTATCTCGATATTTATGTAGAGTTATCTCAATATTTATGTAGAGTTATCTCAATATGTATGCAGAGTTATCCCGATATGTATGTAGAGATATCTCAATATGTATGTGGAGTTATCCCGATATGTACGTGGAGTTATCTCGATATGTATGTCGAGTTAACCCGATACCAATATTTTGGTACCAGAACCAAAATGTATTTCGATACTTTTCAAAATAAAATTGACCACCAAAATTGCAATTAGCTGCATTTTAACAAATTGTTTTTTCGAAGATTTTATAGGCGGAGTAGTGTGACTCTCCTTGGCTGACTTTGACGAGCCTTTATTTACGATTTTAGAATGTTTGTTTTTTTTAAAAATAGACATAAGTATTGTGAATGATAGGCAACATTTCCCCTTAACAAAGTTTAAATTGACTGACTTAGAGCTGTTGAGCCATGAACATTTTTTCTTTTACTGGGGATTCTTTCCAAATGCAAGCAGGCCTGTGAAGCGCCAAATGGGAATGAGGAAGTTGAGAAAAGTGTGTTTACCTTCTGACAAGCAAAGGTTTCCTTTCTCCGCCAGTTTAGTGCCTGAGAGGCCTGACGTGGAAAGAGGCGTCGTGAGGCCGCCGCCCACCCTGGCGTCGTGCATGACGGCTCCGTGCAAAGGCGTGTTCTGTTTGACGGGCTTCCTGGTTCTGTTCAGCTGCATGGTGATCGGCCTGGCCGTCGTTAACTCCAAGCTGGATCAGGTCAGGAACCAGCTGAGCGCCACCGAAGACGTCCGGCGCCGCATGAACAAGATCCTGTTTGAGCAACGGCAGCTCGTTGACAAGCACGAGAGCATCTTGCTGGAGGTGGAGCGCTCTATAGGACTGATCGCCAAATCCACCAAACAAGTGGTCTTGCTGGAAAAGGTCAAAGTGGAGTACCAGCTACTGAACAACACTTGTGTGAGTCCCCTGAATGAATGCGTGAAGAAGACGGAGACCGCGGTCATGGAACTGCAAAAGACCAAGGCCGATCTGACCACCAACTGGAAAACGTGCGAAAACATTCCGTCATCAGTAAGAACCATCGAGGCAAACCATAAGAACCTGACGGAAGACCAGTTGGAGATTTTGAATATACAGCGCACAATGCAGGGACTGCTGCGTGCCATCGCCTGTGGCAACGACGTGAAAGGGCGCATGAGTTGCAAACCTAAATGAGAGTACAACACAAATAACAGGCAAAAAGTTTACCTCTCGGGTTTTCTTGGGGTCCACTGCCGTCTGAGAGGTCCCCAAGAACCTTCACGAGCCGAGGCACATACAGTCTTGGGTGGTCTCAGGGGCGGAGCTTCAGAGGTGGTGGGGAAGCCGCCCCGCCCCGCAGGGAAGTTGGTCACGACGGGCCCCTTACCTGGCTCCGGGCTGGGCACCGATGAAAGAGCCGGACGTGTGTCAGGCTGCCCAGGTCAGGAGGTTTGTGGCGTTATCCCGATATGTATGTGGAGTTACCCTGAAATGTATGTGGAGTTACCCTGAAATGTATGTGGAGTTACCCTGAAATGTATGTGGAGTTACCCTGAAATGTATGTGGAGTTATCCCGATATGTATGTGGAGTTATCCCGATATGTATGTGGAGTTATCCCGATATGTATGTGGAGTTACCCTGAAATGTATGTGGAGTTACCCTGAAATGTATGTGGAGTTACCCTGAAATGTATGTGGAGTTATCCCGATCTGTATGTGGAGCTATCCCGATATGTATGTGGAGTTACCCTGAAATGTATGTGGAGTTACCCTGAAATGTATGTGGCGTTACCCTGAAATGTATGTGGCGTTACCCTGAAATGTATGTGGAGTTATCCCGATATGTATGTGGAGTTATCCCGATATGTATGTGGAGTTATCCCGATATGTATGTGGAGTTACCCTGAAATGTATGTGACGTTACCCTGAAATGTATGTGGAGTTATCCCGATCTGTATGTGGAGTTATCCCGATATGTATGTGGAGTTACCCTGAAATGTATGTGGCGTTACCCTGAAATGTATGTGGAGTTACCCTGAAATGTATGTGGAGTTACCCTGAAATGTATGTGGAGTTATCCAGAAATGTATGTGGAGTTATCCAGAAATGTATGTGGAGTTATCCAGATATGTATGTGGAGTTACCCCGATATGTATGTGGAGTTATCCAGATATGTATGTGAAGTTACCCTGAAATGTGTGTGGAGTTATCCCGAAATGTATGTGGCGTTACCCTGAAATGTATGTGGAGTTATCCCGATATGTATGTGGAGTTATCCCGATATGTGTGTGGAGTTATCCCGATATGTGTGTGGAGTTACCCTGAAATGTATGTGGCGTTACCCTGAAATGTTTGTGGAGTTATCCCGATATGTATGTGGAGTTATCCCGTTATGTATGTGGAGTTACCCTGAAATGTATGTGGCGTTACCCTGAAATGTATGTGGCGTTACCCTGAAATGTATGTGTAGTTACCCTGAAATGTATGTGGCGTTACCCTGAAATGTATGTGGAGTTACCCTGAAATGTATGTGGAGTTATCCAGAAATGTATGTGGAGTTATCCAGATATGTATGTGGAGTTATCCAGATATGTATGTGGAGTTACCCCGATATGTATGTGAAGTTACCCTGAAATGTATGTGGAGTTACCCTGAAATGTATGTGGCGTTACCCTGAAATGTATGTGGAGTTATCCAGAAATGTATGTGGAGTTACCCTGATATGTATGTGGAGTTATCCAGATATGTATGTGAAGTTACCCTGAAATGTGTGTGGAGTTATCCCGATATGTGTGTGGAGTTACCCTGAAATGTATGTGAAGTTATCCCGAAATGTATGTGGAGGTACCCTGAAATGTATGTAGAGTTATCTTGATATGTGTAAAGTTATCCCGATATTTATGTAAAGTTATCCCGATATGTATGTGGAGGTACCCTGAAATGTATGTAGAGTTATCTTGATAAGTGTAAAGTTATCCCGATATTTATGTAAAGTTATCCCGATATTTATGTAAAGTTATCCTGATATGTATGTGGAGTTATCCCGATATGTATGTGGAGGTACCCTAAAATGTATGTAGAGTCATCTTGATATGTGTAAAGTTATCCCGATATTTATGTAAAGTTATCCCGATATTTATGTAGAGTTACCCCGATATGTATGTGGAGTTACCCTGAAATGTATGTGGAGTTACCCAGGAAATGTATGTGGAGTTACCCTGGAATGTATGTAGAGTTATCTTAGACTTAGACTTAGACTTCCTTTTTATTGTCATTCAAATTTGAACTTTACAGTACAGATAAGAACGAAATTTCGTTACATAAGCTCATGGTAGTGCAGGATGAAAAAAGCAATAAGGTGCATATATAAACAAATATATATATATATAAATATGTATATAAATATATATAAATAAATAAATAGATTACTGTACAGATAAATATATTGCACTTTCTCACATGCGTCCACGTTTATGGATGGATGTTATATACATATATTATATGTCTTTTTTTATTCCAGCGAGTTAATCCATTTTGGGGGGAGTTGAGGGGATCATTTAATTATGATGCGTTCAAAGATCTTACAGCCTGAGGGAAGAAGCCGTTACAGAACCTGGGGATTCTGCTTCGGAGGCTGCGGAACCTCTTCCTAGAGTCCAGCAGTGAAAACAGTCCTTGGTGGGGGTGGGAGGAGTCTCTGCAGATTTTCTGAGCCCTGGTCAGGCAGCGGCTTTTTTGCGATCTCCTGGATAGGAGGAAGAGGGGTCCTGATGATCTTTTCCACCACTCTCTGGAGAGACTTCCAGTCTGAGGCACTGCAGGCTCCAGTCCAGACAGAGATGCAGTTGGTCAGCAGGTGGTCTCTATGGTGCCTCTGTAGAATGGGGGGAGGGAGCTGTGCTCTTTTAATCCCACGCAAAAAGTGCATGCGCTGCTGAGCTCTTTTTACAAGAGCTCCGGTGTGTAGGGACCAGGTTATATGGTCAGTTATCTGCACCCCCAGGAACTTGGTGCTGCTTACTATCTCCACTGCTGTGCCGTTGATGTAGAGTTAGTTATCCTGATATTTATGTAGTAACCCCGATATTTATGTGGAGGTACCCCGATATGTATGTAGAGTTATCCCGATATGTATGTGGAGTTAGTCCCCAAAACCCTTTTTGAGCCGAGGCACATTCAGTCTTGGCTGTTCTCAGGGGCAGAGTTTCAGGGAAGGTGGTCACGGCGGGCCCCTTACCTGGCTCCGGGCTGGGCACCGATGAAAGAGCTGGACGTGTGTGGGCTTACAGCAGACCTGGGCATTCTACGGCCCGCGGGGCCACATCCGGCCCGCGTGAGGCCAATCATAAATCACAATATACATTTTAAAAAGTATCTATGTCGAGTGTGCAATACAACGGTGCTGCTTTTGTTTTGAAAAGCGTTATTTGTATTACTTCCGTGTGGACGTATGCTCGTGCGCGATTGTGAGTGAATGTGAACAGCGGCAATCACAAATTACAAAATAAATTTAAAAAAAACATCTATGTCGTGCGTGCAATACAACTGTGCTGCTTTTATTTTGAAAAGTGTTATTTATGGGCGTATGTCCGTGTGTAACCTGTGAGTGAAGGTGCACGGCGACAAGTGATGCCCGGTTACCCCCGAGACGCTAAAAAGAGAAAAGTTGATGAGGAATGGCGTGTTTTCAACAAGACATGGACTGCCAAGTATTTCTTCACAGAAATGAAAGGTAAAGCCGTGTGCTTAATTTGTGGTACACAGGTTGCTGTGTTTAAAGAATATCATTTGAATCGCCACTACATGACGAAGCACCAGGAAAAATACCGGAATCTGTCTGACGAAGCGCGCCCAAGGGAGGCTGATGCGTTGATGGTAAAACTGCAAACCCAACAAGGACTTTTTGCCAAATGTCACACCCCCAGAGATGCAGCCGTCAGGACAAGTTTCGAAATTTCTCACAAAATCGCCAGAAAAAGTATGGCGTTTTCTGACGGAGAGTTTATTAAGGAGTGCTTAGTGGACTCTGTTGCGCTGATATACCCGGAGAAGAGGGGCGCATTTGAGAACGTGTCACTCTCCCGACGCACTGTAACGAGGCGGGTTGAGACCATCGCTGGAAACTTGGAGCTTCAGCTGAAGAACAGACTGGCCGACTTTGACTGTTTTTCGCTGGCTTTGGATGAGAGCTGCGATGTACGTGACACCGCCCAGCTGCTCATCTTCTTACGTGGGATAACTGCAGACTGTCAAATCACGGAGGAGCTGGCAGCCATGCAGTCAGTTAAAGAGACAACCACAGGTAATGACTTGTTCACATAGGTAAATGCGTGTTTGGACATGTTAGGACTGAAATGGGACAAGCTGGCAGGTGTGACAACAGATGGTTGTCCAAATCTGACGGGGAAAAATGTTGGACTTTTAAAAAGAGGATGCAGGATAAAGTGACAGAAATGGACATTTTTGCATTGTATTATACATCAGGAAGTGTTGTGTAAGACAGTGTTAAAAATAAAACCATCAAAAGCAATATGCTTTTGGATAAAGTTAAGTTAGGTTAAATGAAATTATTATTATTTTTATTTATTTTGCGGTATATCAAAAATAATTTGAGAAAAATGTATTTGAAATATTGTCGGTGTGGCCCTCCAACAGTGCTCAGGTTGCTCACGTGGCCCCCGGTAAAAATGAATTGCTCACCCCTGCCTTACAGGCTGCCCAGGTCAGAGGTTTGTGGCGTTATCCCGATATGTATGTGGAGTTACCCTGAAATGTATGTAGAGTTATCCTGATATGTGTAAAGTTACCCCGATATTTATGTGGAGGTACCCCGATATGTATGTAGAGTTACCCCGATATGTATGTGGAGTTAGTCCCCAAAAACCTTTTTGAGCCGAGGCACATACAGTCTTGGGTGTTCTCAGGGGCGGAGCTTCAAGGGGCGTGGGGAAGCCACCCCGCAGGGAAGGTGGACACGGCGGGCCCCTTACCTGGCTCCGGGCTGGGCACTGATGAAAGAGCTGGACCTGTGTGGGCTTACAGGCTTGGCCATTTAGTTCCAGTGACAGGAACTTTGAATGCTCCAGGATACCAAAACATTTTGGACAATTCCATGGGATGGCACTTCAAGTTCACATGTGAGTAAAGGCAGGGGGTCAAATATTTTTGGCAATATAGTGTGTGTGTGTATACATATATATATATTTATATATATATATATGTGTGTGTGTATATATATATATATATATATATATATATATATATATATATATATACGTGTGTATATATTATATAGGTATATATGTGTATATATAAGTATATATGTCTATATAAATGTATATATGTGTATATATATATATTATATATATATATGTATATACCTATATATATGTGTGTATATATATATATATATATATATATATATATACACACATATAAACATATATACATATATATAAATATATATACGTGTGTATATATTATATAGGTATATATGTGTATATATAAGTATATATGTCTATATAAAAGTATATATGTGTATATATATATGTATATACCTATATATATGTGTGTGTAAATATATATATATATATATATATACACATATAAACATATATATATAAATATATATACGTGTGTATATATTATATAGGTATATATGTGTATATATAAGTATATATGTCTATATAATAGTATATATGTGTATATATATATTATATATATATATGTATATACCTATATATATGTGTGTGTAAATATATATATACATACACACATATAAACATATATATATATATATCTACATCTGTATGTATATAAATAAACATATATATATATCTACATCTGTATGTATATAAATATACATACAGATGTATATGTACATATATATATATATGCGTATATATATATACGCATAAGTATATGTACATTTGTGTATATATATATATATATATATACGTGTGTGTATTCTTTATCATTTTAAAACGACGTATAATGTCACAGCCTGTAAGCCATTAGTCATCGCATCCAGGCGGTGGCGGTGTTTCAGTAATTCAATTTGCATTCGCTGTTAAACAATAAAGAAGAAGAAACATTTAATCGTCATTTCCGGCAAATTTACGCAAATCCAAATGCGTCTTTACAAGAAATGTGACTCGAAATTGACATTTAAAATGCGCTATGTACTAAAAAAAAGTGTATTTTATGACACGGAACGGAATCATACATTGTAACAGTATTTTATTTTTTAAACAAACATACATTTATAATTCACACAAAAGTCAAGGCACTTTTAACATCAAGGAGGGAAAACTAAAGAGTAATAATACTACAAATATGAAGGAAAAAAAGAAAGAAAGAAAAAAGGGCTACCTAAATCTCTCTAAATGTTTATTTCAAAAGATATCAATTTAAGGGCTTTTGTACTCTTAATCATTCTCTAAGATTCGATTGATAATTGTAAAGATTGGAACAATATGATAGATCTTTTTTCACACTTCCGCATTTTAAACCGGAACTGGTGCGCAACGACATCCGGTAACGTTGTTTTTTTTGTTTGTTTTTTATAAACCTTTATTTATAAATTTTGACATTTACAAACAGTTGAGAAATAATAATCAAAGTAAGTACAAAAACGGTACAAAAACAGTACAAAACAGCACCAGGGGTTTGTTTTTTTCTAGACTTTTTTTTTTTTTTTTTGAATGTAAGAAAGTGCTTTATGGTTGCTAGGCAACAGGTTTGCATTATAGGAAAGAAAGGTGTCAAACAAAAGACACAAACACTTGACAACTGTTTTTCATCACTTTAGGACAACAATGAAGGAACTTTCCACCCAATCAGTGCCATTGAAATGTTGCAACTTTCAAAATAAAATGCCACTTTTTTCCCAACTTGCATTGGTTCATAAAGTGGTGTGTAAGATTAGAGATGTCCGATAAATGCTTTAAAAATGTATTATAGTAAATTATCGGTATCGATTTTTTATTATCGGTATCGTTTTGTTTTTTGTTGTTGTTTTTTTAAATTAAATCAACATAAAAAACACAAGATACACTTACAATTAGTGCACCAACCCAAAAAACCTCCCTCCCCCATTTACACTCATTCACACAAAAGGGTTGTTTCTTTCTGTTATTAATATTCTGCTTCCTACATTATATGTCAATATATATCAATACAGTCTGCAAGGGATACAGTCCGTAAGCACACATGATTGTGCGTGCTGCTGCTCCACTAATAGTACTAACTAGGGATGTCCGATAATGGCTTTTTGCCGATATCCGATATGCCGATATTGTCCAACTCTTTAATTACCGACACCGATATCAACCGATACCGATATCAACCGATGTATACAGTCGTGGAATTAACACATTATTATGCCTAATTTGGACAACCAGGTATGGTGAAGATAAGGTACTTTTTAAAAAAATTAATCAAATGAAATAAGATAAATAAATTAAAAACATTTTCTTGAATAAAAAAGAAAGTAAAACAATATAAAAACAGTTACATAGAAACTAGTAATGAATGAAAATTTGTAAAATGAAGTGTTAAAGGTTAGTACTATTAGTGGAGCAGCAGCACGCACAATCATGTGTGCTTACGGACTGTATCCCTTGCAGACTGTATTGATATATATTGATATATCATGTAGGAAGCAGAATATTAATAACAGAAAGAAACAACCCTTTTGTGTGAATGAGTGTAAATGGGGGAGGGAGGTTTTTTGGGTTGGTGCACTAATTGTAAGTGTATCTTGTGTTTTTTATGTGGATTTAATTTTTTTTTAAAAAGAAGCAGATACTGATAATAAAAAAACCGATACCGATAATTTTTGATATTACATTTTAACGCATTTATATAACATCGGCAGACCGATATTATCGGACATCTCTAGTACTAACCTTTAGAATAGAATAGAATAGAAAGTACTTTATTGATCCCTGGGGGAAATTCAGCACCACAGTTCGCTCACAATAGACAGTAATAATAATAAATAATATATGTATAATATATTATATATATATAATATATAAATAACATAAATATATATTCTACTCATTTTCATTCATTACTAGTGTCTATGTAACTGTTTTTATATTGTTTTACTTTCTTTTTTATTCAAGAAAATGTTTTTACTTTATCTTATTTTATTTTATTATTTAAAAAAAAAAAAAGGACCTTATCTTCACCATACCTGGCTGTCCAAATTAGGCATAATAATGTGTTAATTCCACGACTGTATGTATCGGTATCGGTTGATATCGGTATCGGTAATTAAAGATTGGACAGTATCGTAATATCGGCAAAAAGCCATTATCGGACATCCCAAAGCAAGATCTCTAAGGTGGACTCATGTGAGTTGTTAGTAGGGCTGTGAATCTTTGGGTGTCCCACGATTCGATTCAATATCGATTCTTGGGGTCACGATTTGATTCAAAATCGATTTTTTTTTTCAATTCAACACGATTCTCGATTCAAAAACGATTTTTTTCTCATTGAAATATGGCACATATGCAAAGAATTTCAACTTTTATTCTTGTAAATGACGCAACTTCCTGTGGACCATGTGACATATTTCACAGGGGGGGGGGGGGGACTGAGTGGCTGTTTTTTTTCTAGACCCTCACGTGATTTAGCCGTGCGGTGACGTCACCATCCACCCCGGAAGTGTCGGCCGGTGATGGCGGCCTCGTCAGCTTGTGTTTGAGAAGACAGCACAAAGTTCTGTGAGCGACACCCACACTCACACACCCTCGCACCCTCCACTTCACTCTGCCGGAGACGCTGCGGACTCACACCGGCACACCTCCCCCCTGCCGGCGCCCGGTGCCCCCCGGTGGTCTTTGTGAGACCCCCCGCAGTAAGTTAGCTTAGCAGGCTAACAGGATGTCGCTCTTCCAGTCTGCGCTCGATTTCCTCGCCGGGCCCGGCTCGCTGGGAGCGGCCAGCCGGGACCAGAACGACTTTGTGGGGCAGCTGGTGGAGCTGGGAGACATGAAGCTAAGGATCAAGCGGGTGATCGCGGAAGGTAAGATGTTGCTGTGCTAACTATGCTAGCCCGCTAGTTAGCATTGTGGAAGCTAGTCTGCGAAACATCCATCCATTTCCTACCGCTTGTCCCTTTTGGGGTTGCGGGGAGGGTCGCTGGAGCCTATCCCAGCTGCATTCGGGCGGAAGGCGGGGTACACCCTGGACAAGTCGCCACCTCATCACAGGGCCAACACAGACAACATTCACACTCACATTCACACACTATCCATCCATTCATTTTCTACCGCTTGTCCCTTTTGGGGTTGCGGGGAGGGTCGCTGGAGCCTATCCCAGCTGCATTTGGGTGGAAGGCGGGGTACACCCTGGACAAGTCGCCACCTCATCACAGGGCCAACACAGACAACATTCACACTCACGTTCACAGACTAGCTATCCATCCATCCATTTCCTACCGTTTGTCCCTTTTGGGGTCGCGGGGGGTGCTGGAGTCTATCCCAGCTGCATTTGGGTGGAAGGCGGGGTACACCCTGGACAAGTCGCCACCTCATCACAGGGCCAACACAGACAACATTCACACTCACATTCACACACTATCCATCCATTCATTTTCTACCGCTTGTCCCTTTTGGGGTTGCGGGGGGTGCTGGAGCCTATCCCAGCTGCATTTGGGTGGCAGGCGGGGTACACCCTGGACAAGTCGCCATCTCATCACAGGGCCAACACAGACAACATTCACACTCACATTCACACACTATCCATCCATTCATTTTCTACCGCTTGTCCCTTTTGGGGTTGCGGGGGGTGCTGGAGCCTATCCCAGCTGCATTCGGGTGGAAGGCGGGGTACACCCTGGACAAGTCGCCACCTCATCACAGGGCCAACACAGACAACATTCACACTCACATTCACACACTATCCATCCATTTTCTACCGCTTGTCCCTTTTGGGGTTGCGAGGAGGGTCGCTGGAGCCTATCCCAGCTGCATTCGGGTGGAAGGCGGGGTACACCCTGGACAAGTCGCCACCTCATCACAGGGCCAACACAGACAACATTCACACTCACATTCACACACTATCCATCCATTCATTTTCTACCGCTTGTCCCTTTTGGGGTTGCGGGGAGGGTCGCTGGAGCCTATCCGGTAGGAACGTCTTAGAGACATGAAACAAATACCTCTATGTAGGTCTCACCTAGACCTACATTTCATAGATTGACATCCTTCAGCAAGAATCAACAGGAAGTTTGCAATCCCTCCTTCAAACCTACATTTTTGTTAAAACCGGTCACCAAACATCAAACATTATCTCCTCTGAGCGCGTTTGTCGTTTCGGCTTCAAACTACTACAGGAGAGAGATTGAACCCTTCTGATTACAAGTTGACGAAAGAGTAGGTCTCACTCAGGACTACCACTGGACAAAAGTATTGGGACACCTAGGACTAGCACCAGCCAAAATGCGAACCCGACCAACGCTGCTTGCAGCTTTAATTAATCATTGATATTGGTATCGGCCCTTAAGAAACCATATCGGTCCGTCTGTCAACAATACGTCAATTATTTGCAAATAAAGGTGCGTGACATTACAATATCACGACATCCCTTGAAGGGATTTTAGTGCGATTTGACACTTTATTTGAAGAACATGTGACTAAACCACATCAATGTTTCATTTTGCCCAGGCGGCTTTGCGTTTGTGTACGAAGCCCAGGACACAGGAAGTGGCAAAGACTACGCTCTGAAGGTGAGAAGAAAACCGTATTCAATAACTCCCAAATGTGCCAAATTGATGTCTTTTCCATCCTTGTATGATTAGAATGTGTTTACGTTTGTCGTGCCCGAGCAAGACGTCACCTGATTGGAGCAAAATGAATGTTTACGTCTTGTTTCAGCGACTCTTGTCCAACGAAGATGAGAAGAGCAAGGAAATCATCCAAGAAGTTTGCTTTATGGTATGACAGCTGAACAGGCTCCAGGACTTATAAATAAATGAGCGCGGTTTCATGTTCTGGACCTTGTTTCCTCGTAGAAAAAGCTATCGGGACACCCCAACGTGGTCCAGTTCTGCTCGGCTGCCTCCATCAGCAAGGAGGAGTCCGACACCGGACAGGCCGAGTTCCTGATCCTCACTGAGCTGTGCAAAGGTGAACGCTTACTTTTTCTTGGTCGGACATACCGTCGTGGTCAAAAGTGTACATACACTTGCAGGGATGATTTTTGATAAGGAATTATCGAGTTCGAGCCTATTATCAAATCCTCTCATCGAACCGATTCCTTATCGATTCTCTTATCGAGTCCAGATAGGTTGTTGTATGTGGAAAAAAAACACAATATTTGGATTAACAAAAGCTCACTTTTATTATATAATAAAAAAATAAAATCTAATAAATAAATATTGACTGTTACCCACCTAAAAAAATAAAATAAAATAAATAAATATTGACTGTTGTTACCCAAAGTATATTAAGTGGGATTTTTCAGAGAAACAAATATATACAGTAACACAAAAACAACCTGTCTCTGTGATCACTATAGGTGTATAAATAATAATGTAGTGTTAAATAAAATCAGTCCCTTGGGCACAAAACTGAAAATAATACAGCTCTCCAAAAAGTGCACTTCTGCTGCTATTGGAACATAACTGTTTGTTATGATGCTTTGACATTTTTGCACTTTATTTCTTTATTGAAAGAACATTCTATGAAGAGAAAAGTTCTTTGCAAATGTGGTTACAATGCTAATAAATGAAAAGTTAAAGCTAAAAAAAGAAATACACTTTATTGAGTTAACATTATTTCTTTATAGGGGGAAAAAATGTTATGAGCTAGAGAATATAACAACTACACTACCCATCATGCAACGGGAGTGACGAGCATGCGCGGTAGCCCCGAAAAGTGTTGCATGTTGCCACGCTGTGAAAGTAAACGTCAAGAACTCAGCCAACACGCCTCGTCTGCATTATTTACAATTAGACCGACAACACATCTACAGTTTGATTGTGTTTTGTTTACAAAGAAAGAAAAACAAAAGTTAAAAAAGGGAGATATGTTGTATATATATGTATGTGCTGCCGTTGTTTTAAGAACGTTGCGACAGCTGCCGTAAAGGAGGTGCGTTGCTAGCCTGGTTGCTATGTTTCCGGTTGGTCGTAAAAGTGTTGGTCATGTGTTTTACCCTGCTCAAATCTCTCAGTAAAGTTATCCGATGGATTATGGCTTTTGTTTTGAACTTTATTACACCTTGGAGCGCTTTTTCCCGTCCATTGTTTTCCTGCTTTCGCTATCTGCTCCTAATGACTGAGCTACGTGACGTCATTTATTGTGATGTCCCACGGAGCATTTCTGGTCGGGACGGGATTCGAATAAAGAATCAACTCTTTTCCTTTACTATAGTGGTCTCGATAACGGGTACCGGTTCTCAAAAAGGGATTCGAGTCCAAGGACTCGGTTCTTTTCTTATCAAACAACCGGGAAAACCGGTTTCGAGTATCATCCCTATACACTTGTAAAGAACATCATGTCATGGCTGTCTTGACTTTCCAATCATTTCTACAACTCTTATGTTTTTGTGATGTAGTGATTGGAGCACATACTTGTTGGTCACAAAAAACATTCATGAAGTTTCCTTCTTTTATGAATTTATTATGGGTCTACTGAAAATGTGAGCAAATGTGCTGCGTCAAAAGTTTACGTACAGCAATGTTAATATTTGCTTACATGTCCCTTGGCAAGTTTACCTGCAATAAGGCGCTTTTGGTAGCCATTGTTGCGTTGACCAGCATTCCTCCAATGGGGAATTCAAATTGCTAGTCTCTCCCAGATTCTTTTTATGGCACATACGCTGATGTTTATATTCAATCAACAGGCAGTAGTTGGTATTTTGTGGTTTATTCTCCAAGCTTAGAGGACAAACCTGAGACCAATCTAGCACACCAGCGTTCCCCAGCCCGGTCTAGCTCGGTCTTCCCTCCAACCCCCGGAAGTCCCGTGATCTTCCCTCTGTCCCTCGCCCCCACTCCCTTTGTTTAGACTACTCCGAGTTATCTCTACTCTGACACATTCCAATCTAGAAGGCCAACACCTTACTATGAGACTCAAAAGAAGGAAGAATACTAGCTATTCTTTATATGACTATAGGAGTTGAGAAAGAAGTAACACTTAAATATGGATATGATTCTGATCTGCTTCCAACACCATCCACAAGCTTCTGCTGGAATTTTTCACCACAAAATTGCTGCAGTTCAGCTAAATGTGTTGCTTTTCTGACATGGACTTGTTTCTTCAGCATTGTCCACACGTTTAAGTCAGGACTTTGGGAAGGCCATTCTTAAACCTTCATTCTAGCTTGATTTAGCCATTCCTTTACCACTTTTGACATGTGTTTGGGGTGGGGCTGGGCGATATGGCCTTTTATTAACATGTGGATATGTTTAGTCCATGTCACGATACACCATATATATGTGGATATGTTTAGTCCATGTCACGATACACCATATATATGTGGATATGTTTAGTCCATGTCACGATACACCATATATATGTGGATATGTTTAGTCCATGTCACGATACACCATATATATGTGGATATGTTTAGTCCATGTCACCATACACCATATATATGTGGATATGTTTAGTCCATGTCACCATACACCATATATATGTGGATATGTTTAGGCCATGTCACGATACACCATATATATGTGGATATGTTTAGTCCATGTCACCATACACCATATATATGTGGATATGTTTAGTCCATGTCACGATACACCATATATATGTGGATATGTTTAGTCCATGTCACGATACACCATATATATGTGGATATGTTTAGTCCGTGTCACGATACACCATATATATGTGGATATGTTTAGTCCATGTCACGATACACCATATATATGTGGATATGTTTAGTCCATGTCACGATACACCACATATATGTGGATATGTTTAGTCCATGTCACGATACACCATATATATGTGGATATGTTTAGTCCATGTCACGATACACCATATATATGTGGATATGTTTAGTCCATGTCACCATACACCATATATATGTGGATATGTTTAGTCCATGTCACCATACACCATATATATGTGGATATGTTTAGTCCATGTCACGATACACCATATATATGTGGATATGTTTAGTCCATGTCACCATACACCATATATATGTGGATATGTTTAGTCCATGTCACGATACACCATATATATGTGGATATGTTTAGTCCATGTCACGATACACCATATATATGTGGATATGTTTAGGCCATGTCACGATACACCATATATATGTGGATATGTTTAGTCCATGTCACGATACACCATATATATGTGGATATGTTTAGTGAGTCCATGTCACGATACACCATATATATGTGGATATGTTTAGTCCATGTCACGATACACCATATATATGTGGATATGTTTAGTCCATGTCACGATACACCATATATATGTGGATATGTTTAGTCCACGTCACGATACACCATATATATGTGGATATGTTTAGTCCATGTCACGATACACCATATATATGTGGATATGTTTAGTCCATGTCACGATACACCATATATATGTGGATATGTTTAGGCCATGTCACGATACACCATATATATGTGGATATGTTTAGTCCATGTCACGATACACCATATATATGTGGATATGTTTAGTGAGTCCATGTCACGATACACCATATATATGTGGATATGTTTAGTCCATGTCACGATACACCATATATATGTGGATATGTTTAGTCCATGTCACGATACACCATATATATGTGGATATGTTTAGTCCATGTCACGATACACCATATATATGTGGATATGTTTAGTCCATGTCACGATACACCATATATATGTGGATATGTTTAGTCCATGTCACCATACACCATATATATGTGGATATGTTTAGTCCATGTCACCATACACCATATATATGTGGATATGTTTAGGCCATGTCACGATACACCATATATATGTGGATATGTTTAGTCCATGTCACCATACACCATATATATGTGGATATGTTTAGTCCATGTCACGATACACCATATATATGTGGATATGTTTAGTCCATGTCACGATACACCATATATATGTGGATATGTTTAGTCCGTGTCACGATACACCATATATATGTGGATATGTTTAGTCCATGTCACGATACACCATATATATGTGGATATGTTTAGTCCATGTCACGATACACCACATATATGTGGATATGTTTAGTCCATGTCACGATACACCATATATATGTGGATATGTTTAGTCCATGTCACGATACACCATATATATGTGGATATGTTTAGTCCATGTCACCATACACCATATATATGTGGATATGTTTAGTCCATGTCACCATACACCATATATATGTGGATATGTTTAGTCCATGTCACGATACACCATATATATGTGGATATGTTTAGTCCATGTCACCATACACCATATATATGTGGATATGTTTAGTCCATGTCACGATACACCATATATATGTGGATATGTTTAGTCCATGTCACGATACACCATATATATGTGGATATGTTTAGGCCATGTCACGATACACCATATATATGTGGATATGTTTAGTCCATGTCACGATACACCATATATATGTGGATATGTTTAGTGAGTCCATGTCACGATACACCATATATATGTGGATATGTTTAGTCCATGTCACGATACACCATATATATGTGGATATGTTTAGTCCATGTCACGATACACCATATATATGTGGATATGTTTAGTCCACGTCACGATACACCATATATATGTGGATATGTTTAGTCCATGTCACGATACACCATATATATGTGGATATGTTTAGTCCATGTCACGATACACCATATATATGTGGATATGTTTAGGCCATGTCACGATACACCATATATATGTGGATATGTTTAGTCCATGTCACGATACACCATATATATGTGGATATGTTTAGTGAGTCCATGTCACGATACACCATATATATGTGGATATGTTTAGTCCATGTCACGATACACCATATATATGTGGATATGTTTAGTCCATGTCACGATACACCATATATATGTGGATATGTTTAGTCCATGTCACGATACACCATATATATGTGGATATGTTTAGTCCATGTCACGATACACCATATATATGTGGATATGTTTAGTCCATGTCACGATACACCATATATATGTGGATATGTTTAGTCCATGTCACGATACACCATATATATGTGGATATGTTTAGTCCATGTCACGATACACCATATATATGTGGATATGTTTAGTCCATGTCACGATACACCATATATATGTGGATATGTTTAGTCCATGTCACGATACACCATATATATGTGGATATGTTTAGTCCATGTCACCATACACCATATATATGTGGATATGTTTAGTCCATGTCACGATACACCATATATATGTGGATATGTTTAGTCCATGTCACGATACACCATATATATGTGGATATGTTTAGTCCATGTCACGATACACCATATATATGTGGATATGTTTAGTCCATGTCACGATACACCATATATATGTGGATATGTTTAGTCGATGACATATCAAAACAACACTCAATTAAAGTGCACTTTTTGTACAGAACGCCACTACAATAGTTTAAAACAAATAAAGTGCACTTTTGTGATAAGATATTTCAATAAGTGTCAAATAAAAATGAGCTGCATAATAGGAAATCAAATAGTGTATGTCCTTCGCTATGTGGTAGGTTCCTGCGGACGTTATCTCCTTCTGTTGTTGACTATTTGTTTCATACGGTGTTGATCTCGAAATTGTTGCCTCTGCAATTTGTTGGTGTGGCGCCGAACGGAGATGTTGACATGCGGAGTTTCAAGCACTCTTCATTCTCTAGCGGGTGACTTTTTCAAATGATGCTACATATTAGCAGTAATGCTACTTTGTGTAGCAGCGCTTTTGCCGCATACTTGACATATTACTGATGTCTGTTCGACATCTTCCCGCTTGAAGCCAAACCACCGCCAGACGATGGACCCCCCTGCTGTTTTTCTTGGGAATTAATTATTTTTCCTTCATTTGTTACCAGATTGGCACCTTCTCTCTCTCTCGTATTACCACTCGCACCACAGCTAACGTTACCCATGCCGCTACCGCTCTGCTCCGCGAGGGCGTGTACGTATGTGACGTATGTAAGAAGGTGCGCTTGTTTTATGTCTCTGTGAGAAGGAGAGACAAGAAAGAGTGGGAAGAGCCTGTAGTGTAATGCCCGCAGCTAAAAGCAACCACTCCAATATCACCATATAGTCATTTTCTATATCGCACAGAGACAAACCCGCGATACATCCAGTATATCGATATATCGCCCAGCCCTAGTGTGGGTCATTGTCCTGTTGGAACACCCAATCCAATCCACATTATTTGTACAGCACATTTAAACAACAACATTTTTTCCAAAGTGCTGCACAACAATATTAAAAACAATATTCAAATATTATCCTTAGCTCCACCAATTACTGAGTAAAAACAAAAATACAAAAACAATATGAAAATAAATATGATTAAAACAATTTTAAAGGTTAAAACCAATTAAAAACAATAAATAGAAATAAAGATGTAAAAACCCAGAGGACCACACAACTCACGTACCAAGTACCAATAATTGTCACACACACGCACTAGTTGTGGCGAAATTATGATCACCCCCTGGGAGGTGAGGGGAGCAGTGGGCAGCAGCGGTGGCCGCGCCCGAGAATCATTTTTGGTGATTTAACCCCCAATTCCAACCCTTGATGCTGAGTGCCAAGCAGGGAGGTAATGGCTCCCATTTTTATAGTCTTTGGTATGACTCGGCCGGGGTTTGAACTCACAACCTACCCGTCTCAGGGCGGACACCACATCAGAATCAGAAATACTTTAATAATCCCTGAGGGGGAAATTAACATTTTCAGCACAATCCCTTTCAAGAGCAGACAAATATTACAGGGAGACAGAACAGGATCAAACATTACAGGGAGACAGAACAGGATCGCTGACTTGTCCGCCAACTTCCGACGCCCTTTACAAAAAAAGGTGAGAAACAGGTGAACGCTGAGGACGGGGGGGGGAGAAAAAAAATAAAATAATTGGGCACCTGGAGAGGAGGTCCAGACTGAGGCCAAGGGGGAAAAAAGCCAAAGAATAAAAGTGGGTCTTAAGACGAGACTTAAAACAGTCCACTGTGGGAGCAGTTGGAACACGGAGGGGCCGAGTGTTCCAGAGCTTAGGGCCGACCACAGAGAAGGCCCCTGTCTCCCCCTGGTTTTAAGTCTGGTCTTGGGCACCACGAGCTGGAGCTGGCTCTCGCAGGAGTGTAAATTTGGATGAGGTCCGAGATATCCATGCAAAGCTTTAAAAGCAAACAGCAAGATTTTAAAATCAATTCTAAAAATGAACAGGGAGTCAGTGCAAAGTCTCGACAATTGGGGGTTATATGCTGGCGTTTACGAAAAATCACATTGAATTTAGGGCTGCAACAACTAATCGATTAAAATCGATTATAAAAATAGTTGCCGATTAATTTAGTCATCGATTCGTTGGATCTATGCTATGCGCATGCGCAGAGGCTTTTTAAAAAAAAAATTATTTTTATTTTTATTTATTTATTTATTTTTTTTAAAATAAACCTTTATTTATAAACTGCAACATGTACAAACAGCTGAGAAACAATAATCAAAATAAGTATGGTGCCAGTATGCTGTTTTTTTCCCAATAAAATACTGGAAAGGATAGGAATGTAGTTTGTCTCTTTTATCCGATTATTAATCGATTAATCGAAGTAATAATCGACAGATTAATCGATTATCAAATTGATCGTTAGTTGCAGCCCTAATTGAATTATTTACATTATTTACAATCCGAGGTGTGGAGGGGGTGGGGGGGGGGGGGGTTAGGTTTGGTTGTTATCATCAGACATCAACAATTGAGAACAGAGAAAAGGATATTGGAACAGTGTAGGTCTGACTTGGTAGGATATGGACAGCAAGTAGAGAGAGAGATCAGAAGGCATAAGAAAAAGTATCTGCATTTGATTGTTTACATTTGATTATTAACAATCCGGGGAGGGTGTTAGTTTAGGGTTGTAGCTGCCTGGAGGTGAACTTTTATTGCGGTTTTAAAGGAGGATAGAGATGCCCTTTCTTTTATACCTGTTGGGAGTGCATTCCACATTGATGTGGCATAGAAAGAGAATGAGTTAAGACCTTTGTTAGTTCGGAATCTGGGTTTAACGTGGTTAGTGGCGCTCCCCCCTGTGTTAGCTCCCTGGGCTAACCAAGCCTTGACGGGGCATAGACAGTTGAGAAGGACTGTCAGGGGGCCAACTGCGCCCAAGACCCAACCTCCGGGCTGATGATTTTAGCTTGCCCTGAAGAATTTGGAGCTAATCCTCCTTTTTCATTGTCCCATTTAAAGCAGCAGTTCCATTGGCAGCAAAACAGGCCCAGAGCATAATACTACCACCACCATGCTTGACGGTAGGAATGGTGGTCCTGGGATTAAAGGCCTCACCTTTTCTCCTCCAAACATATTGCTGGGTATTGTGGCCAAACAGCTCCATTTTCACATGGACAAAAATAAGACCCTCTGGAGGAAAGTTCTGTGGTCTTTTGACCACGACTGTATTTACTGCCGAGTCAGCGCGCACGCGTTCTACTTGGGTGGAAGTCGGCGGTGATGAAACGCTTTCCCGTTTGCGGCCTCTTTGACCCATTACCCACTTCCTGTCTGCCCACTCAGGCTGTTCACTGAGGAAGAGTTCATTAGACTTTCAAGCAATTCAAGCTCTGCATTAAAGGCCTACTGAAAGCCACTACTAGCGACCACGCAGTCTGATAGTTTATATATCAATGATGAAATCTTAACATTGCAACACATGCCAATACGGCTGGGTTAACTTATAAAGTGACATTTTAAATTTCCCGGCAAACTTCCGGCTGAAAACGTTTCGATATGATGACGTTTGCGCGTGACGTCAACAGTTGAAGCGGAAATATTCTGAGCCCGTAGAATCCTATACAACAAGCTCTGTTTTCATTTCATAATTCCACAGTATTCTGGACATCTGTGTTGGTGAATCTTATCAGGGGTGACCTGATATTCAGCTGGGAATGACTACAACAGTAAATAAACACAAGACATATATATACTCTATTAGCCACAACACAACCAGGCTTATATTTAATATGCCACAAATTAATCCCGCATAAAAACACCTAGGTGTTTGTTATGCTAGCTCCTAACTCCTCTGCTAGCTCGAGCTAGTTATAGCTCGAGCGGGTAATATGGACGGGATCCCGTATATATAACCCGCCAATACAATTCAAACACCTGCACAACACACACACTCACTCAGCCCAAAGGACCGTTCACCTAACCCAAGGTTCATAAAGCTTGTATATTTAACCAAAGTTACGTACGTGACACGCACGTACGGGCAAGCGATCAAATGTTTGGAAGCACGCGGGTGGGACCTGATAGTCAGCTGGGAATGACTACAACAGTAAATAAACACAAGACATATATATACTCTATTAAAGTTTAAAGATTAAAGTACCAATGATTGTCACACACACACTAGATGTGGTGAAATTTGTCCTCTGCATTTGACCCATCCCCTTGGGGAGTTGTGGGCAGCAGCGGCGCCGCGCCCGGGAATCATTTTGGTGATTTAACCCCCAACTCCAACCCTTGATGCTGAGTGCCAAGCAGGGAGGAAACGGGTCCCATTTTTATAGTCTAGCCACAACACAACCAGGCTTATATTTAATATGCCACAAATTAATCCCGCATAACAAACACCTAGGTGTTTGTTATGCTAGCTCCTAGCTCCTAGCTACTAGCTCGAGCTAGATATAGCTCGAGCTAGATATAGCTCGAGCGGGTAATATGAACGGGATCCCGTATATATAACCTGCCAATACAATTCAAACACCTGCACAACACACACACTCACTCAGCCCAAAGAACCGTTCACCTAACCCAAGGTTCATAAAGCTTATATATTTAACCAAAGTTACGTACGTGACACGCACGTACGGGCAAGCGATCAAATGTTTGGAAGCGCGCGGGTGGGACCTGATATTCAGCTGGGAATGACTACAACAATAAATAAACACAAGACATATATATACTCTATTAGCCACAACACAACCAGGCTTATATTTAATATGCCACAAATTAATCCCGCATAACAAACACCTAGGTGTTTGTTATGCTAGCTCCTAGCTCCTAGCTCGAGCTAGTTATAGCATGGATCAAATGTTTGGAAGCACAGCTACGTACTCACGGTATCGCGTCTGTGTATCCAAATCAAAGTCCTCCTGGTTAGAGTCTCTGTTGTCCGAGTTCTTCGATCATGACTGCATCTTTCGGGAATGTAAACAAACACCGGCTGTGTTGTTGCTGACTTCCCTCGCAAAATATCCGCTTCGCACCGACAACTTTCTTCTTTGCTTGCTCAGCTTCTTTCTCCATAATGCAATGAATGTCCAAAATACTTTGGAATAACGAGACGAAAACAGAGCTATTTCGTATTGGCTTCAACGGGGAAGCCATACCTCTGTTAAACTGGCTACGTCACGCGTATACGTCATCATACTGAGACGTTTTCAAGCGGAAGTGTGGCGGGAAATTTAAAATGTCACTTTATAAGTTAACCCGGCCGTATTGGCATGTGTTGCAATGTTAAGATTTCATCATTGATACATAAACTATCAGACTGTGTGGTCGCTAGTAGTGGCTTTCAGTAGGACTCTAAAGGAGAGCGAGTGAATTAGATTCCTCAAGCCGCACCTTTATCTCGATGGCTTTCATTGGACCTGCTCGTGTACTTTTGGCATTAACTTGAACCACCTTTGCTCCCATCAATGTACTGCAGGTAATAAAGAGAAGGCCAAGACGTTTCACACCTGACATTGATTGCTGTTCCGCTCATGTCCCGCCTCAGGTCAGCTGGTGGACTTCCTGCGGCGAGTGGAGCAGCGGGCGCACGTGTCATGTGACACCGTGCTGAAAGTCTTCTACCAGGCGTGCCGCGCCGTGCAGCACTTGCACAAGCAGAAGCCCGCCATCATACACCGAGACCTCAAGGTGCGTCTGCCCTCTCGTCGCTGAACGAGTCAACGCCATTGACAGGGAAGAATGGAAAAACACCTGTTGGTGTAAATAAAAGACAGCCTTTAGAGGGCGCTAATGTTTCAATGTGTTTTAAAGGCCTACTGAAATGATTTTTTTTTATTTAAACGGGAATAGCAGATCCATTCTATGTGTCATACTTGATCATTTCGCGATATTGCCATATTTTTGCTGAAAGGATTTAGTAGAGAAAATCGACGATAAAGTTCGCAACTTTTGCTCGCTGATAAAAAAAAAGGCCTTGCCTGTAGCGGAAGTAGCGTGACGTCACAGGAGCTAGTATTCCTCACAATTCCCCGTTGTTTACAATGGAGCGAGAGAGATTCGGACCGAGAAAGTGACGATTACCCCATTAATTTGAGCGAGGATGAAAGATTCGTGGATGAGGAACGTTACAGTGAAGGACTTGAGAGGCAGTGATGGACGTATCTTTTTTCGCTCTGACCGTAACTTAGGTACAAGCTGGCTCATTGGATTCCACACTCTCTCCTTTTTTTATTGTGGATCACGGATTTGTATTTTAAACCACCTGGGATACTATATCCTCTTGAAAATGAGAGTCGAGAACGCGAAATGGACATTCAGTGCCTTTTATCTCCACGACAATACATCGGCGAAATGCTTAAGCTACGAGCTAACGTGATAGCATCGTGCTTTAACTGCATATAGAAACAAAAGAAATAAACCCCTGACTGGAAGGATAGATAGAAAATCAACAATACTATTAAACCGTGGACATGTAAATACACGGTTAATGCTTTCCAGGCTGGCGAAGGTTAACAATGCTGTGCTAACGACGCCATTGAAGCTAACTTAGCAACCGGACCGCACAGAGCTATGCTAAAAACATTAGCTCTCCACCTACGCCAGCCAGCCCTCATCTACTCATCAACACCCGTGCTCACCTGCGTTCCAGCGATCGGCAGAAGGACTTCACCCGATGCGTTTGGCGGCCCGGAGACGTAGGAAGTCAAGGTGAGGTCGGCGGCTAGCGCTCCAACAAAGTCCTCCTGGTTGTGTTGCTGTAGTCCGCTGCTAATACACCGATCCCACCTACAACTGTCTTCTTTGCAGCCTTCATTGTTCATTAAACAAATTGCAAAAGATGTCCAGAATACTGTGGAATTATGAAATGAAAACAGAGCTTTTTGTATAGGATTCTACGGGGTACCATAACTTCCGTTACTCGGACTTCGTCACGCGCATACGTCATCATACCGCGACATTTCAGCCGGATATTTCCCGGGAAGTTTTAAATGTCACTTTATAAGTTAACCCGGCCGTATTGGCATGTGTTGCAATGTTAAGATTTCATCATTGATATATAAACTATCAGACTGCGTGGTCGGTAGTAGTAGGTTTCAGTAGGCCTTTAAGCATGTAATAGTGTAAAAATAAGTAAGTATTCATTTTGTCAAATCCGATCTTTTTATGCGTTGTCTAAAGTGAATCGGCTTTTTACTTAATGAGGGCTCTTTGAAGGTCCGTTAAAAAAACAATTTCGAAGGGGAAAATGGTGGATTTGCGCAAAGTGATCCACATTCGAAAGAGGCCTGTGTCGGATTTGAAAAATTCGTAATTGCGCTTTTCACATTGACGTGAAAATATCCGATAACCTTTACTCGGATGCCTAGAGGGCGCTAACGTTCCAATGGGATTCAAGCACGTAATGGTGTAAAAAAAAAAAAAGGAAGTACCGTATTCTTCGGAGTATAAGCCGCACCGGCTGAAAATGCATAATAAAGAAGGAAAAAAACATATATAAGTCGCATTTTTGGGGGAAATGTATTTGATAAAAGCCAACACCAAGAATAGACATTTAAAAGGCAATTTAAAATAAATCAAGAATAGTGAACAACAGGCTGAATAAGTGTACGTTATATGATGCATAAATAATCAACTGGTATGTTAACGTAACATATTATGGTGAGAGTCATTCAAATAACTATAACATATAGAACATGCTATACGTTTACCAAACAATCTGTCACTCCTAATCGCTAAATCCCATGAAATCTTATACGTCTAGTCTCTTACGTGAATGACATCAATGATAATATTTGATATTTTACGCTAATAATTTCACACATAAGTCGCTCCTGAGTATAAGTCGCACCCCCAGCCAAACTATGGAAAAAAAACTGCGACTTATAGTCCGAAAAATACGGTAACTGTTTTTATATAGTTTGACTTTCTTTTTTTTTTTTCAAGAAAATGTTTTTAATTTATTTATCTTATTTTATTTAATGATTTTTTAAAAAAAAAGGACCTTATCTTCACCATACCTGGTTGTCCAAATTAGGCATAATAGTGTGTTAATTCCACGACTGTATATATCGGTATCGGTAATTAAGAGTTGGACAATATCGGATATCGGCAAAAAAGTCATTATCGGACATCCCTAATAAAAACGACAATATTTTTGACAAATATTTGGGACGAGATTGGGGAGGCTGGTTATATATACTACAATTTTATAATAGTTACACCAAAAATGTTTGTAGCACAAAATAATATTTTAATATTTGCAATGCTAAGTGGGGCCAACCTCACGCAGGTAAAAAAAACTACAATATATTTTATGTTCCGTTAAACCACTAATGCTAACAACATAAATGGCACATGTATGTTGTTAGTAGAGATGTCCGATAATATCGGCCAGCCGATATTATCGGCCGATAAAAGCGTTAAAATGTAATATCGGAAATTATCGGTATCGGTTTTTTTATTATCGGTATCGTTTTTTTTGTTTTTTGTTTTTTTTAATTAAATCAACATAAAAAACACAAGATACACTTACAATTAGTGCACCAACCCAAAAAACCTCCCTCCCCCCATTTATTTCTGTTATCAATATTCTGCTTCCTACATTATATATCAATATATATCAATACAGTCTGCAAGGGATACAGTCCGTAAGCACACATGATTGTGCGAGCTGCTGGTCCACTAATAGTACTAACCTTTAACAGTTAATATTACTCATTTTCATTAATTACTAGTTTCAATGTAACTGTTTTTATATTGTTTTACTTTCTTTTTTATTCAAGAAAATGTTTTTAATGTATTTATCTTATTTTATTTTATTATTTTTTTAAAAAGTACCTTATCTTCACCATACCTGGTTGTCCAAATTAGGTATAATAATGTGTTAATTCCACGACTGTATATATCGGTTGATATCGGTATCGGTTGATATCGCTATCTGTAATTAAAGAGTTGGACAATATCGGAATATCGGATATCGGCAAAAACCCATTATCGGACATCCCTAGTTGTTAGCATTTGTTGTTTGTCAGGTTCAAACACTGATGACATCTATTAAACAAGACAAGAAGCAAAGAATTAAACAGAGACAGAATTAAATTTGGCTCAAATTGAGGAGAGACGCCTGGACACTGTACCCTTGCACAGTGTCTCAGCACGCTGTGGCGAAAGGTTGTACGCCTTCTCTTTCATTTGGACTTTCCCTGATTACATGGCAACAGCTGTTTCTAAGGGACAAGGGTCGTAAACAGCCATCGCCTTTGATTACAAAACAGTTCCAAAGAAAAGGTCGTAAAACAGTTCAAAGAAGCGGTGCCTGGAGGGGAAGTCTGGTCCTGCTTCCTCTTCGCTTTTGTAGTTCTTGGGTCGGACAATATCTTTCTGTTGATGACAATACATGAAAGAAACAGAACACCTTCACGTTGCTTCCCATCCTACACAGTGGGGTTTTACAAGCCTTTTGAATTGGTAGGATTAAAGACCGCTTTTGTCCTCTCGCCGGGAACTCCATGTAACACAAACTTTTGTGATAACTTAGATACAATTATTCTAAGAGTTTATGTCAATAAACATGAATAATAAGCGAGCTTGTTGGTTTCAAACATGTAACTTTGAGCACTAAGTAGTCTGACTGGCATTCATATCAACCCTTTTCCTTGTCTGCAGATTGAGAACCTGTTGATTAGCAACCAAGGCACCGTCAAGCTGTGCGACTTTGGCAGCGCCACCACGGTCTCGCATTACCCCGACTACAGCTGGTCGGCACAGAGGCGCTCCATGGTGGAGGACGAGGTGCGTGCATACTGAAAGACAAGTCACGGACTGTTAATGTCTGACGTAAGCTATGTTAGCACACGCTAAATGAGATGTAGCCGGCTGACAAACACCAGAAGCCATTGATTGAATCAGGAAGTCACGCAGGAAGTCTGCACAGGTTTGTCACGGCTGACCTCCGGGAGATGGACTCGCAGATTGTGTTTTTAAACGTATTAGCGTGCGCGCTCATCATGGAAATGATGTGAAGAGAAGAATGAGGCTCTAGATCGCAGGTGTCGAGGCTTTTTCCGAGGAGGAACAATCGAAAACCAATATTATATAGATTGTTTTTTCATCTTTAGTGTTTGGTCCTGGCCAGTCTTGGGAATTTAAAAGAAGTCATATTTTATCATTATTATTTTTTATATACATATCAACTTCTGTCGATATAACGTTTTTTTGTGTGTCTTTTTTAATGTTTTCGTCAAAACCCTGTTTTATGGCAAAAACACAAAATACGCAATATCCTCCCACCCCCCTAAAAACTCATCAATGATAAAAAAACAGGTCATAAATGTAATTTTTTTTTTAAATTTTTGACATCCACTATAGATTTATGCGTTGATTATAAGTTTGTAATATTGTCTCATGCACAAAAACTCATTTGTTTATATGACAAGCACACAAAATATGCAATATTCCCTCCCCACCCCCCAAAGAAGTGGAATATTTGATAGAATAGAATAAAAAGTACTTTATTGATCCCTGGGGGAAATTCAGCACCACAGTTCGCTCACAATAGACAATAAACATTAAGGTATTTTTACATGTGAATAATATAAATACAGTCTATTATACAGCATTATTCACATGTGAATAATATAAATACAGTCTATTATACAGCATTATTCACATGTGAATAATATAAATACAGTGTATTGTACATTTAAGTACAGTCAAAAAGGAACATATGCATTATACAGTCTGATGGCTGTCGGTATGAAGGACTTCATGTGTCGTTCCGTGAAGTAATTGGATCCTTAAATAAATCAATAATTAATTTTACTTCATTATTATTTTTTGAGCTAGGACAGTTAAAAAAGTGCCAGTAAAATTTTGGGGATCGAAAAGGGCCACACTCATAAAATGTTTCAAAAAAAGTCATAAATGTATTTATTTTTTTACTTTTTGCGCTTAAGTCTTGAGATCAACTTTAGATCTACGTATTGATTTTTAAGTTTTTATTATTGTTTTTTGCACAAAAACCTTGTTTTTCATATGGCAAGCATGCAAAATATGCAATATTTCCCCCACAAAATCATTCAAAGTGGGATATTTGATGTGAAGTAATTGGATCCTTAAATAAATCAATAATTCATAACATTGATTTTATTTCTTTTTTAAAACTTTTTTTTTTTTTTAACAATGACAGTTCATAAAAATGTCATAAATGTATTAATTTTTTCAAACACACAAAATATGAAGTATTCCCCCCTCAAAAATGTCAAAGTGGAATAATTGATGTCAAGTAATTGGATCCTTAAATAAATCAATAATTCATGACATTGATTTTTTTTTCATAATTTTTTTTTAACAATGACAGTTCATAAAAATGTCATAAATGTATTCATTTTTTAAGTCTTGAGATCCACTTTAGATCTGTGCATTGATTATACCTTTTTATTATTGTTGTTTTATGCACAAAAACTTAGTTTTTTATATTGCAAAAATACAAAATATGCAAAATTTCCCCCCCAAAAAAATGTCAAAGTGGAATATTTGATGTGAAGTAATTGGATCCTTAAATAAATCAATAATTCAACATTGATTTTACTTCATTATTATTTTTCAGCAATGACAGTTAAAAAAGTGCCAGTAAAATGTTTGGGGATCCAAAAGGGCCACACTCATAAAATGTTTAAAAAAAAAAAGTCATAAATGTATAAATTTTTTTACTTCTAGCGCTTAAGTCTTGAGATCAACTTTAGATCTATGTATTGATTTTTAAGTTTTTATTATTGTTTTTTGCACAAAAACCTTGTTTTTCATATGGCAGGCACGCAAAATATGCAATATTTCCCCCACAAAATCATTCAAAGTGGGATATTTGGTGTGAAGTAATTGGATCCTTAAATAAATCAATAATTCATAATATTGATTTTATTTCTTTTTTAAACTTTTTTTTTTTTTAACAATGACAGTTCATAAAAATGTCATAAATGTATAAATTTTTTAAGTCTTGAGATCCACTTTAAAACTATGCGTTGATTGTACCTTTTTATTATTATTGTTTTATGCACAAAAACTTAGTTTTTTATATTGTAAACACACAAAATATGTAATACCATCCGCCCCCAAAATGTCAAAGTGTAATATTTGATGTGAAGTAATTGGATCCTTAAATAAATCTATAATTCGTAGTAACATTTATTTTACTTCATTATTTTTTTTGAGCAATGACAGTTTAAAAAAAAACTGCCGCTAAAATTCTTGGGGATTCAAAATGTTAAAAAAAAAGTTTAACGCTTAAATCTTGAGATCAACTTTAGATCTATGCATTGATTATAAGTTTGTATTATTGTTTTATGCACAAAAACTTTGTTTTTTTATATGACAAGCACACATATTATGCAATATTTCCCCCCAAAAAAATGTCAAAGTGGAATATTTGATGTGAAGTCATTTGATCCTTAAATAAATCTATAATTCATAGTAACATTTATTTTACTTCATTATTTTTTTTGAGCAATGACAGTTTAAAAAAAAACTGCCGCTAAAATTCTTGGGGATTCAAAATGTTAAAAAAAAAGTTTAACGCTTAAATCTTGAGATCAACTTTAGATCTATGCATTGATTATAAGTTTGTATTATTGTTTTTTGCACAAAAACCTTGTTTTTCATATGGCAAGCACGCAAAATATGCAATATTTCCCCCACAAAATCATTCAAAGTGGGATATTTGGTGTGAAGTAATTGGAGCCTAGATAGGGGGATAATTCATAACATAGATTTTACTTCATTATTATATTTTGGTTCAAAGCTTTGCGTTATTAGTGTCATCTTGGCAAGTTTTTTGGTTATATTTCACCTGTTTGCTCTTTTATTCCATGCTAACTTGAACTCCCAGCAATGTACTGGTCCTGTTTGTGTTGACGTGTGTGTGTGTGTGTGTGTGTGTGTGTGTGTGTGTGTGTGTGTGTGTGTGTGTGTGTGTGTGTGTGTGTGGGTGTGGGTGTGGGTGTGGGTGTAGATCACGCGGAACACCACTCCTGCGTACCGGACTCCGGAAATGATTGACCTGTATTCCAACTACCCCATCAACGAGAAACAAGACATCTGGGTCAGACTCTTTGTTTCACCTATTTTTGCGGATTGGATTTGTGTGTTGTAATGATTGTGTATTGTGGCAAGGCAGGCCCTGGGCTGCATCCTCTACCTGCTGTGTTTCAAGCAGCACCCTTTTGAGGAGGGCGCCAAGCTGCAAATTGTCAACGGGAAGTACTCCATCCCGCAGAACCACGCCAAGTACGCCGTGTATCACGACCTCATACGTACGTACCACCTATGTCGGCGTGTGCGCCATCTGATAGGGCTGTCAAAAAAATGGATTGTCAAATTAATTGCGATTCCTATTCGTAATGATTCTTAATTGATTTTAAAAATCAATGACAAAATATATATTTTTATTATTATATATTATTATATATAATAATTAATCTGTCCTGTCCAGACAAATGAAGATGTACTTTAGAAGAGAGAAGTGTTGGATACTTCTCTTGTTGCCTTATTTGTATTTGACTTTATTAAATGTCTGGGTACGATTTTAATAAACAAAGCCGGTTTTTATTGTGTGAATGTCCAAGCATTCACACATATAAGATTTTACACCAAAAAACGATCTATTTATTATTATTGTTATTAGTTGTATTATGTGTGAATGTCCAAACATTCACACACATAAGATTCTACACCAAAAAACTATCTATTTATTATTACTGTTATTATTTGTATTATTATTATTGTGTGAATGTCCAAGCATTCACACATATAAGATTCTACACCAAAAAAACGATCTATTTATTATTATTGTTATTAGTTGTATTATTATGTGTGTGAATGTCCAAACATTCACACACATAAGATTCTACACCAAAAAAATATCTATTTATTATTAATATTATTATTTGTATTATTATTTTTGTGTGAATGTCCACGCATTTGCACATATAAAATTGTACACCAAAAAGCAATCTATTTATTATTATTATTATTATTTGTATTATTATTATTTTTGTGTGAATGTCCACGCATTTGCACATATAAAATTGTACACCAAAAAGCAATCTATTTATTAATAGTAATGTTATTGTTTATATTTGTATTACTATTGTTATTATTATTATTATTATTGTGTGAATGTCCAAGCATTCACACATATAAGATTTTACACCAAAAAACGATCTATTTATTATTATTGTTATTAGTTGTATTATGTGTGAATGTCCAAACATTCACACACATAAGATTCTACACCAAAAAACTATCTATTTATTATTACTGTTATTATCTGTATTATTATTATTGTGTGAATGTCCAAGCATTCACACATATAAGATTCTACACCAAAAAATGATCTATTTATTATTATTGTTATTAGTTGTGTTATTATGTGTGTGAATGTCCAAACATTCACACACATAAGATTCTACACCAAAAAAATATTTATTTATTATTATTATTATTATTTGTATTATTATTATTTTTGTGTGAATGTCCACGCATTCACACGTATAAGATTCTACACCAAAAAACGATCTATTTATTATTATTGTTATTAGTTGTATTATTATGTGTGTGAATGTCCAAACATTCACACACATAAGATTCTACACCAAAAAAATATCTATTTATTATTATCATTATTATTTGTATTATTATTATTTTTGTGTGAATGTCCACGCATTTGCACATATAAAATTGTACACCAAAAAGCAATCTATTTATTATTATTATTATTATTTGTATTATTATTATTTTTGTGTGAATGTCCACGCATTTGCACATATAAAATTGTACACCAAAAAGCAATCTATTTATTAATAGTAATGTTATTGTTTATATTTGTATTACTATTGTTATTATTATTATTATTATTGTGTGAATGTCCAAGCATTCACACATATAAGATTTTACACCAAAAAACGATCTATTTATTATTATTGTTATTAGTTGTATTATTATATGTGTGAATGTCCAAACATTCATACACTTAAGATTCTACACCAAAAAACGATCTATTTATTATTATTGTTATTATTTGTATTGTTATTATTGTGTGAATGTCCAAACATTCACACACATAAGATTCTACACCAAAAAAATATCTATTTATTATTATTATTATTATTATTTGTATTATTATTATTTTTGTGTGAATGTCCATGCATTTGCACATATAAAATTCTACACCAAAAAGCAATCTATTTATTAATAGTAATGTTATTGTTTATATTTGTATTACTATTGTTATTATTATTATTATTATTATTATTATTGTGTGAATGTCCAAGCATTCACACATATAAGATTCTATACCAAAAAAAACATGTATTATTATTATTATTGTGTGACTGTCCAAACATTCACATATATAATATTCAACACCAAAAAAAAATGTATTCATTATTATTATTATTATTATTATTATTATTAATGTGTGAATGTCCAAGCCTTCACAAACATAAGATTTGACAACAACAAACAATCTATTTATTATTATTATTATTAATGTGTGAATGTCCAAGTATTCACACATAAGGTTCGACACCAAAAAATCATGTATTCATTATTATTATTATTATTATTATTATTGTGTGAATGTCCAAGCATTCACAAACATAAGATTCGACAGCAACAAACAATCTATTATTATTATTATTATTATTATTATTAATGTGTGAATGTCCAAGTATTCACACATAAGATTCGACACCAAAACAAATCATGTATTCATTATTATTATTAATAATGTGTGAATGTCCAAGTATTGAACATAAGATTCAACACCAAAAAATCATGTATTCATTATTATTATTATTATTATTATTGTGTGAATGTCCAAGCATTCACAAACATAAGATTCGACAGCAACAAACAATCTATTATTATTATTATTATTATTATTATTAATGTGTGAATGTCCAAGTATTCACACATAAGATTCGACACCAAAAAAAATCATGTATTCATTATTATTATTAATAATGTGTGAATGTCCAAGTATTGAACATAAGATTCAACACCAAAAAATCATGTATTCATTATTATTATTATTATTATTATTGTGTGAATGTCCAAGCATTCACAAACACAAGATTCGACAGCAACAAACAATCTATTATTATTATTATTATTATTATTATTATTAATGTGTGAATGTCCAAGTATTCACACATAAGATTCGACACCAAAAAAAATCATGTATTCATTATTATTATTAATAATGTGTGAATGTCCAAGTATTGAACATAAGATTCGACACCAAAAAATCATGTATTCATTATTATTATTATTATTGTGTGAATGTCCAAGCATTCACAAACATAAGATTCGACAGCGACAAACAATCTATTATTATTATTATTATTATTAATAATGTGTGAATGTCCAAGTATTCACACGTAAGATTCAACACAAAAAAATCATGTATTCATTATTATTATTATTAATGTGTGAATGTCCAAGTATTAAACATAAGATTCGACACCAAAAAATCATGTATTCATTATTATTATTATTATTGTGTGAATGTCCAAGCATTCACAAACATAAGATCTGACAGCAACAAACAATCTATGTATTATTATTATTATTATTATTATTATTACTATTATTATTAATGTGTGAATGTCCAAGTATTCACACATAAGATTCGACACCAAAAAAATCATGTATTCATTATTATTATTAATAATGTGTGAATGTCCAAGTATTAAACATAAGATTCGACACCAAAAAATCATGTATTCATTATTATTATTATTATTATTATTGTGTGAATGTCCAAGCATTCACAAACATAAGATTCGACAGCAACAAACAATCTATTATTATTATTATTATTAATGTGTGAATGTCCAAGTATTCACATGTAAGATTCAACACAAAAAAATCATGTATTCATTATTATTATTATTAATGTGTGAATGTCCAAGTATTAAACATAAGATTCGACACCAAAAAAACATGTATTCATTATTATTATTATTATTATTATTGTATGAATGTCCAAGCATTCACAAACATAATATCTGACAGCAACAAACAATCCATGTATTATTATTATTATTATTATTATTACTATTATTATTAATGTGTGAATGTCCAAGTATTCACACATAAGATGCGACACCAAAAAAATCATGTATTCATTATTATTATTAATAATGTGTGAATGTCCAAGTATTAAACATAAGATTCGACACCAAAAAATCATGTATTCATTATTATTATTATTATTATTGTGTGAATGTCCAAGCATTCACAAACATAAGATTCGACAGCAACAAACAATCTATTATTATTATTATTATTGTTAATAATGTGTGAATGTCCAAGTATTCACACGTAAGATTCAACACAAAAAAATCATGTATTCATTATTATTATATTATTAATGTGTGAATGTCCAAGTATTAAACATAAGATTCGACACCAAAAAATCATGTATTCATTGTTATTATTATTATTATTGTGTGAATGTCCAAGCATTCACAAACATAAGATTCGACAGCAACAAACAATCTATTATTATTATTATTATTATTAGTAATAATGTGTGAATGTCCAAGTATTCACACGTAAGATTCAACACAAAAAAATCATGTATTCATTATTATTATTATTAATGTGTGAATGTCCAAGTATTAAACATAAGATTCGACACCAAAAAAACACGTATTCATTATTATTATTATTATTATTATTGTGTGAATGTCCAAGCATTCACAAACATAAGATCTGACAGCAACAAACAATCTATTTATTATTATTATTATTATTATTATTATTACTACTAGTATTATTAATGTGTGAATGTCCAAGTATTCACACATAAGATTCGACACCAAAAAATCATGTATTCATTAATATTATTAATAATGTGTGAATGTCCAAGTATTAAACATAAGATTCAACACCAAAAAATCATGTATTCATTATTATTATTGTGTGACTGTCCAAACATTCACACATATAAGATTTGACACCAACAAACAATCTATTTATTATTATTCCGCCGCAAAACTTTGGCGCGCTCCACAGTCCAGTTTTCATCCGATCGGAACCGTTGAAGTATCAAAACGTTTGGCTCGACCTGGAATCTTGAGCTCCCCAACATCTTGAACTTGCAACTTTAATTGTAATCTGCAAAAAAAGATGCTAAAAGAAGATATGACGACTGTCGTAAAAGGAAAGGTTCGCAAACTGGAGTTGTCAAACAGAATACTTCCAAAAAGGTCTGCCTTTGCTCTGTGTTTGGAACCTTGTTGTAAGGATGTTCTCCGTTCCCTTCCTTGCTGCCTAGGCTCCATGCTGAAAGTGCACCCGGAGGAGCGTCTCTCAATTACGGAGTTAGTCAACCAGCTCCAGGAAATAGCAGCAGCACGCAACGTCAACCCCAAGTCCCCCATCACGGAGGTAGGCCACGCCAAATTGGCCTTTTCCTTATCAAGCACATTGTTTTTACTTCCTCTTTCAGCTCATTTAGGCAGCAAACTAATAGGGCCTGATTGAATCCCTCATGACTTCCACTTAATGACATGGGTGGGATGAATTACAAATGTTTTATTATCCAAAATCCATCAGTCACTTTATTGTCCCTGCTGAAAAGACTTAAAGGCCTACTGAAAGCCACTACTAGCGACCACGCAGTCTGATAGTTTATATATCAATGATGAAATATTAACATTGCAACACATGCCAATACGGCCGGGTTAACTTATAAAGTGACATTTTAAACTTCTAAAGGAAACTTCCGCTTGTAAATGTCGCGGTATGATGACGTATGCGCGTGACGTCACGAGGGCAAGGGAAGTGTTTGGACCCAATTCAAATACCTCTGTTTTCTTCCACAAAATTCCACAGTATTCTGGACATCTGTGTTGGTGAATCTTTTGCAATTTGTTTAATGGACAATGGAGACTGTAAATAAGAAAGTTGTAGGTGCGATCGGTGGAGCGGCGGACTACAGCAACACCAACACCAGGAGGTTGTGTTGTGTTTTGAGCAGGGTAGCAGACGCACTGCAGTGAGTAAGCCCGCCGCCGCATCTAAGTTAGCTTCTGTTTTTTTAGCTTCGCCAAGCTGAATATTATTAATCGTGTATTTACATGTTCATGGTTTAATAGTATTTTTGATCTTCTGTCTATCCATCCAGTCAGGGTATTTTTTATTTAGTTTCTATCTGCATTTGAGACTGCTATGCTATCACGTTGGCTACGTTGCTAGGTTAGCTTCTATTTTTTTAGCTTTGCAAAGCTGAATATTATTAATCGTGTATTTACATGTTCATGGTTTAATAGTATTTTTGATCTTCTGTCTATCCATCCAGTCAGGGTTTTTTTTAAATTTAGTTTCTATCTGCATTTGAGACTGCTATGCTATCACGTTGGCTACGTTGCTAGGTTAGCTTCTATTTTTTTTAGCTTTGAAAAGCTGAATATTATTAATCGTGTATTTACATGTTCATGGTTTAATAATGGAGGTCTGAGGAACTCCCTCTGGTGTAGTACCTGTGTGACAAACAATAACACACCATTTCGCCGTCTTTGCATGTGTTTCATGATAACTATTTGCATTGTGGCGGTTAGCCAAGTAAACATCAATTTATTAGCGTGCACCGTTTGATAAGCCGCAGGGTTAAAATGGTCGGAAAAAAGTAGCGGCTTATAGTCTGGCATTTGTGGTATCTTCAGTAGCGGCACCAGAAACCTGCAGAAACGTCTTCTCAGACAACCTGAACAGTCTTGTAGTAATGGATTCAGCGCCCTGTGAAGCCCGCCATACCCGCCCTGCTTGACGTCTCATGTTCACCAGCTCAGCCGCTCACCATTTTGCCCACAAAGCCACAAATCCTGCCACTAATAACCAAAATCCTGCAGCAAAGTTGTGACTTATTTAAAGCTGGCTTATATAGTTTATCTGATGAATCCATTTGTAGGCTGCCAACAAACTGCATACGCTTGGTTTTTTTTCCCCCTCAGCATTTACAGGTGAGCTGTGACTGTTCAAATCCTGGTTGTTTTTCCAAATGATGACAGGTGTGAATGAGAGCGTGTATTGTCTGTGTTATGATGTAAAGGAGGGCTGGTTGTAATTAGACATGTACATTCACCTCAAAATGTAGTGTATATTACTAGAGATGTCCGATAATATCGGTCTGCCGATGTTATCAGCCGATAAATGCGTTAAAATGTAATATCGGAAATTATCGGTATCGTTTTTTTTATTATCAGTATCGTTTTTTTTATTTTATTTTTTTATTATTTATTTATTCACATAAAAAACACAAGATACACTTACAATTAGTGCACCAACCCAAAAAACTTCCCTCCCCCATTCACACAAAAGGGTTGTTTCTTTCTGTTATTAATATTCTGCTTCCTACATTATATATCAATATATATCAATACAGTCTGCAAGGGATACAGTCCGTAAGCACACATGATTGTGCGTGCTGCTGCTCCACTAATAGTACTAACCTTTAACAGTTAATTTGACTCATTTTCATTCATTACTAGTTTCTATGTAACTGTTTTTATATTGTTGTACTTTCTTTTTTATTCAAGAAAATGTTTTAAATTTATTTATCTTATTTTACTAATTTTTTTAAAAAGGACCTTATCTTCACCATACCTGGTTGTCCAAATTAGGCATAATAATGTGTTAATTCCACGACTGCATATATCGGTTGATATCGGTATCGGTAATCAAAGAGTTGGACAATATCGGAATATCGGATATCGGCAAAAAGCCATTATCGGACATCCCTAGTTGTAATGTATAAGTACGTGTCAATGAAAGGACATTTTATGACTTTTCTTAATATGATTACGTGCTTTAGTATACATTTATTGCATGTTTCTGTATCTCTTTAATTTAACCAGGGACTGCAGATAGAAATAGCTATTTAGTGGGGGTGTAACGGTACACAAAAATGTGGGTTCGGTACGTACCTCGGTGTAGAGGTCACGGTTCGGTTCATTCTCGGTACAGTAAGAAAACAACAAAATATACATTTTGGGGTTATTTATTTACCAAATTTGCAAAATCTTCCACCAAAAATATTTTCCTTCGTGTAATATTTGATGTGAAGTAATGGGAACCTTGGATAGGTCAATAATTCATAATAACATTGATTTTGATTCAATATTATGTTTTGAGCAATGACAGTTTGAAAGAGAAAAAAAAACAGCTTTGTTTTATTAGTCAACATTGCAACTTTTTATAAATGACATTTAACCTTTAAGCTTTTTTATTTCACTTTTGTTATGTTTTTGTTTATTGTAATAGTATTTTTAGAATGTGTCGTGGGCCTTTAAAACATTAGCTGTGGGCCGCAAATGTCCTCCGGGGCACACTTTTGACACCCCTGCTATAGATAATAAAACATTAAATGTGATAAATCTATGGATAAAAAGCAGAGCCTGGCGACGCATGCACGTTTATCATAACTCTCTCTCTCTCTCTCTCTCTCTCTCTGCCCCTCCCTCACCAATGCTGCTGTTTGTTTTGTTTTTAACCCCTTCTTAACCCTGAACGTACATTGAAAATACACGCAACCCTAACTCAAAATGCCGGACATTTGAGGCATTTAAGAAACTCCGCCCTGACAGCTCCGCAAAAGAGGACATGAAAAGAGGACGTATGGTCAGTCTATCCTAGCCCGTTAGCTGCTAGCATGCCATGTGTTGTGCCTCGGTGTGCATTGTTTACACCAGTGTTTTTCAACCTTTTTTGAGCCAAGGCACATATTTTGCGTTGAAAAAATCCAGAGGCACACCACCAGCAGAAATCATTGAAAAACAAAACTCCGTTGACAGTAAAAAGTCGTTGTTGCAATTGTTGGATATGACTTTAAACCAGGGGTCAGCAACCTTTTTGAAAGCAAGAGCTACTTCTTGGGTAGTGATTAATGCGAAGGGCTACCAGTTTGATACACACTTAAATAAATTGCCAGAAATAGCCAATTTGCTCAATTTACCTTTAACTCTGTTATTATTAATAATTAATGATATTTACACTTAATTGAACGGTTTAAAAGAGGAGAAAACACGAAAAAAATGACAGTTAAATTTTGAAACATAGTTTATCTTCAATTTCGACTCTTTAAAATTCAAAATTCAACCGAAAAAAAGAAGAGAAAAACTAGCTAATTCGAATCTTTTGGAAAAAATAAAAGAAATAATTTATGGAACATCATTAGTAATTTTTCCTGATTAAGATTAATTTTAGAATTTTGATGACATGTTTTAAATAGGTTAAAATCCAATCTGCACTTTGTTAGAATATATAACAAATTGGACCAAGCTATATTTCTAACAAAGACAAATAATTATTTCTTCTAGATTTTCCAGAACAAAAATTTTAAAAGAAATTCAAAAGACTTTGAAATAAGATTTAAATTTGATTCTACAGATTTTCTAGATTTGCCAGAATAATTTTTTTTAATTTTAATCGAGTTTTTTTTTATTTTAATCATAAGTTTGAAGAAATATTTCACAAATATTCCTCGTCGAAAAAACAGAAGCTGAAATGAAGAATTAAATTAAAATGTATTTATTATTCTTTACAATAAATAAAAAAAATTTTTACTTGAACATTGATTTAAATTGTCAGGAAATAAGAGGAAGGAATATAAAAGGTCAAAAGGTATATGTGTTTAAAAATCCTAAAATCATTTTTAAGGTTGTATTTTTTCTATGCCCACTGGCCTGTTCTAAAAATATCTCAAATAGCAGCACTTACCAGTGAGCTGCCTCTATTTTTTAAATTGTATTTATCTACTAGCAAGCTGGTCTCGCTTTGCCCGACATTTTTAATTCTAAAAGAGACAAAACTCAAATAGAATTTGAAAATCCAAGAAAATATTTGAAAGACTTGGTCTTCACTTGTTTAAATAAATTCATTAATTTTTTTACTTTGCTTCTTATAACTTTCAGAAAGACAATTTTAGAGAAAAAATACAACCTTAAAAATGATTTTAGGATTTTTAAACACATATACCTTTTGACCTTTTAAATTCCTTCCTCTTCTTTCCTGACAATTTAAATCAATGTTCAAGTCCATTTTTTTTTTTTATTGTAAAGAATAATAAATACATTTTAATTTAATTCTTCATTTTAGCTTCTGTTTTTTCGACGAAGAATATTTGCGAAATATTTCTTTAAACTTATTATGATTAAAATTCCCAAAAATTATTCTGGCAAATCTAGAAAATCTGTAGAATCAAATTTAAATCTTATTTCAAAGTCTTTTGAATTTCTTTTAACATTTTTGTTCTGGAAAATCTAGAAGAAATAATGATTTGTCTTTGTTAGAAATATAGCTTGGTCCAATTTGTTATATATTCTAACAAAGTGCAGATTGGATTTTAACCTATTTAAAACATGTCATCAAAATTCTAAAATTAATCTTAATCAGGAAAATTTACTAATGATGTTCCATAAAAAAAAATTTTTTTTTTTTTTTTCAAAAAGATTCGAATTAGCTAGTTTTCCCCCTTTTTTTCGGTTGAATTTTGAATTTTAAAGAGTCGAAATTGAAGATAAACTATGTTTCAAAATTTAATTGTCATTTTTTTCGTGTTTTCTCCTCTTTTAAACCGTCCAATTAAGTGTAAATATCATTAATTATTAATAATAACATAGAGTTAAAGGTAAATTGAGCAAATTGGCTATTTCTGGCAATTTATTTAAGTGTGTATCAAACTGGTAGCCCTTCGCATTAATCACTACCCAAGAAGTAGCTCTTGGTTTCAAAAAGGTTGCTGACCACTGGTATAGAGTGTGTGTGTAGAGCGAAGGGGGGTAATCTGATTAGTTTTAAGAAGGGGTTTCCCATAAGGAGATTATTGTCCGCCTCCAGACGTGTTGAGAGCTCCACTCTCGTCTGACCACCGAGGGACGGCAAGACCGGACAATATCCCAGTTTACCTTCCGGACTCTTCCGAAAGGATTGTTTTTTTTTGGATGTGTTGCACTTAGAAAGCAAGGTGTTGTCATTGACAGCCATTATTAGGACTTTGTAAGATTAGTTGCCATGTTGACTGCCTACTACTGTTGGCGGCCCGCCTATGACGGCTATGAATGTCTGCAGCTGCTGGAGCAAAACGGAGGATTCGGCAACAACGGATCCCCGGCGCCTCCGCAGATCCACACTGTCCACGGCAATCCAGGTGAGTGTCGTGTGGAGCGTGCTTGAAGGTCTAAGTTGATCGGATGGCGTGAAGTTAGCACTGCAAATATTACATCAACGCCACCATTATGTTGCGCTAACATTGTGCCGTTATTGTTTTGAAGTTATTGTGAAATACATGTTCTGGCAAGGCCCCCACCTGGTCAAAATCTCCACAAACGTGTCCCATTTGTTTTATGCTGCAATTTTTATTGTCTAAATATTATAGTTTTTATGTAATTAACATATTATTCATAATCAGCCCCCACCTGGTCAAAATCTCCACAAACTTTGTCCCATTTGTTTTATGCTGCAATTTTTATTGTCTAAATATTATAGTTTTTATGTTCTTAACATATTATTCATAATCAGCCCCCATCTTGTCAAAATCTTCCCAAACTTTGTCCCATTTGTTTTATGCTGCAATTTTTATTGTCTTAATATTATAGTTTTTAGGTAATTAACATATTAATATTTTTAATCAGCCCCCATCTTGTCAAAATCTCCCCAAACTTTGTACCATTTGTTTTATGCTGCATTTTTTATCCAACTATTATAGTTTTTGTGTTAACATATTATTATTCATAATCAGCCCCCACATTGTCAAAATCTCCCCAAACGTTGTCCCATTTGTATTATGCTGCAATTTTTTTTGTCTAAATATTATAGTTTTTTATATTTTAAAAATGTTATTATTCATAATCAGCCCCCACCTTGTCAAACTCAACTTTGTCCCATTTGTATTATGCTGCATTTTTTATCCAACTATTAGAGTTTTTATGTTAACATATTATTATTCATAATCAGCCCCCACATTGTCAAAATCTCCACAAACTTTGTCCCATTTCTTTTATGCTGCATTTTTTTGTCTAAATATTATAGTTTTTTATGTTATTAATATATTATTCATAATCAGCCCCCACCCTGTCAAAATCTCCTCAAACGTGTCCCATTTCTTTTATGCTGCATTTTTATCCAACTATTAGAGTTTTTTATGTAATTAACATATTATTATTCATAATCAGCCCCCCCACATTGTCAAAATCGCCACAAACTTTGTCCCATTTGTTTTATGCTGCATTTTTTTTTGGTCTAAATATTATCTTTTTTTCAGTTATTAACATATTATTCATAATCAGCCCCCACATTGTCAAAATCTCCACAAACTTTGTCCCAATTGTATTATGCTGCAATTTTTATTGTCTAAATATTATAGTTTTTTATATTTTAAAAATTGTATTATTCATAATCAGCCCCCACCTTGTCAAAATCTCCACAAACTTTGTCCCATTTCTTTTATGCTGCAATTATTTTTGGCTAAATATTTTAGTTTTTTATGTAATTAACATATTGTTATTCATAATCAGCCCCCACATTGTCAAAATCTCCCCAAACTTTGTCCCATTTGTTTTATGCTGCATTTTTTTGGGTCTAAATATTATCTTTTTTTCAGTTATTAACATATTATTCATAATCAGCCCCCATCTTGTCAAAATCTCCACCATTTGTTTTATGCTGCAATTATTTTTGTCTAAATATTTTAGTTTTTTATGTAATTAACATATTATTCATAACCAGCCCCATTACTTAAAGGCCTACTGAAATGTGATTTTCTTATTCAAACGGGAATAGCAGATCCATAAACATATTGTTATTCATAATCAGCCCCCACCTTGTCAAAATCTCCCCAAACTTTGTCCCATTTGTTTTGCATAAAGCATAACCAAGCATGCATCACTATAGCTCTTGTCTCAAAGTAGGTGTACTGTCACCACCTGTCACATCACACCCTGACTTATTTGCACTTTTTTGCTGTTTTCCTGTGTGTAGTGTTTTACTTCTTGACTTGCGCTCCTATTTTGGTTGCTTTTTCCTCTTTTTTCGGTATTTTCCTGTAGCAGTTTCAAGTCTTCCTTTGAGCGATATTTCCCGCATCGACTTTGTTTTAGCAATCAAGAATATTTCAGTTGTTTTTTCATCCTTCTTTGCGGGGACATCGTTGATTGCCATGTCATGTTCGGATGTACATTGTGGACGCCGTCTTTGCTCCGCAGTAAGTCTTTGCTGTCGTCCAGCATTCTGTTTTTGTTTACTTTGTAGCCAGTTCAGTTTTAGTTTTGTTCTGCATAGCCTTCCCTAAGCTTCAATGCCTTTTCTTAGGGGCACTCACCTTTTGCTTATTTTTGGTTTAAGCATTCGGTACCTTTTTACCTGCACGCTGCCTCCCGCTGTTCCCGACATCTACAAAGCAATTATCTACCTGTACAGCCCTTACCTTTGGGCTGGTACCGAGGGCGACTGTGTTGACCAGTTTGACGCGTGTAAATGATAGAATGTCCAGCACTGTAGAACTGTGTTTGGATATGACAATCCTTTTATTCCAGCTATCTAAATGAAATCAAATGTAAGTTATATAACATAAAGTATGCTAACCTTGAATGGCACATTGTCACAACATTGTCACAACATTGTCACGAACACGACCACGACCACGACCACGCTCACGGTCCAAAACTGTTTGTCCTCCAATCGCCCTGCCCATGCTCACACCTGTGCCCAATTTATGGAGGCTACCATGGTAACTGCACCATAACAACAGTCCCCTCCCTGTCAACACTTCCTGGTTCTTAACAGGAAGTGGGCGGAGCAATCTGAACATGCTGAACCCAACAATCAATTTAGAGAAAATAAAATAAAAACAATATAAACAAATAAGGAATTTTGGCTCCGACACTACCTGCTGCCACCTACTGATATGGAAGAGTATTACACGGTTACTCTGCCGAGCTCTAGACCGCACCGACACTCAACAACAACACATCATTTGCAGACTATAATTACTGCTTTGCTAAAAATATTTTTAACCCAAATAGGTGAAATTAGATCATCTCCCACGGCACACTAGTGTCGCGGCACAGTGGTTGAAAAACACTGACTTAAGTGAGTAAAAAAATAAATGAATCAATGATTGATATTGATCAATATAAAAAACATGTATCGTGATACAGTTTTCAGCCGTATCGCCCAGCCCTCGTGTGTATAGTGTTGTAACTCAGGATCCATTCTGTCGTATTTAACATTTCTTCTCGGTCCTAAAGGCATCTACGATCCAGATCAGTCCGGCAGCGGCTTCCTGGACATCCTCAAGGGAGGAACGGAACGCTTCCTGACCAACATCAAGGACACCTCGTCCAAAGTTATCCAGTCAGTCGCCAGGTAAGGCGCTGCGTCCTTTGCCGGCGTCGAGCTACATTTTCAACGTCCAACGGCGATAACCGGTTCCTCCCAAGTGCCGAGACTGGAGCGGGAGAGTGCCTGCTTGGTCTTAAAAGAACGGAAATCCAGTCATTTGAATTTGAGACCTTCAAATGTCTCAAATGCCGTCAAAATCTTGTCAAATGCTGTAGGCCTCGTTCTCACTGCAGGTCAATTCCCGTTTGTTTTGCCCATATGCGACCCATTTCTGATTTGTTTTTATGTCCGTTCGAACAGTGCAAATCCAAATGTTTCATATCCGACCCAGGCCTTTTTTGCATGTGGATATGAATCTTATTTACATACACTACCGTTCAAAAGTTTGGGGTCACCCAAACAATTTAGTGGAATAGCCTTCATTTCTAAGAACAAGAATAGACTGTCGAGTTTCAGATGAAAGTTCTCTTTTTCTGGCCATTTTGAGCGTTTAATTGAGCCCACAAATGTGATGCTCCAGAAACTCGATCTGCTCTACGGAAGGTCAGTTTTGTAGCGTCTGTAACAAGCTAAAGTGTTTTCAGATGTGTGGACATGATTGCACAAGGCTTTTCTAATCATCAATTAGCCTTCTGAGCCAATGAGCAAACACATTGTACCATTAGAACACTGGAGTGATAGTTTAAAGGCCTACTGAAATGAAATTTTTTTATTCAAACGGGGATAGCAGATCTATTCTATGTGTCATACTTGATCATTTCGCGATATTGCCATATTTTTGCTGAAAGGATTTAGTATAGAACGACGACGATAAAGATCGCAACTTTTGGTATCTGATTAAAAAAAAGGCTTGCCCCTACCGGAAGTAGCGTGACGTAGTCAGTTGAACATATACGCAAAGTTCCCTATTGTTTACAATGATGGCCGCATGAAGTGAGAGAGATTCGGACCGAGAAAGCGACAATTTCCCCATTAATTTGAGCGAGGATGAAAGATTTGTGGATGAGTAAAGTGCAAGTGAAGGACTAGTGGGGAGTTGAAGCTATTCAGATAGGGAAGATGCTGTGAGAGTGACCTGATATTCAGCTGGGAATGACTACAACAGTAAATAAACACAAGACATATATATACTCTATTAGCCACAACACAACCAGGCTTATATTTAATATGACACAAATGAATCCCGCATAAAAACACCTAGGTGTTTGTTATGCTAGCTCCTAGCTACTAGCTACTAGCTCGAGCTAGTTATAGCTCGAGCGGGTAATATGGACGGGATCCCATATATATAACTCGCCAATACAATTCAAACACCTGCACAACACACACAATCACTCAGCCCAAAGGACCGTTCACCTAACCCAAGGTTCATAAAGCTTATATATTTAACCAAAGTTACGTACGTGACACGCACGTACGGGCAAACGATCAAATGTTTGGAAGCGCGCGGGTGGGACCTGATATTCAGCTGGGAATGACTACAACAGTAAATAAACACAAGACATATATATACTCTATTAGCCACAACACAACCAGGCTTATATTTAATATGCCACAAATTAATCCTAATGCTAGCTCCTAGCTCCTAGCTACTAGCTCGAGCTAGTTATAGCAAGCGATCAAATGTTTGGAAGCGCAGCTGTGTACTCACGTTATCGCAACTGTGTATCCAAATCAAAGTCCTCCTGGTAAGAGTCTCTGTTGTCCGAGTTCTTCCATCTTGACTGCATCTTTCGGGAATGTAAACAAAGAAGCGCCGGCTGTGTACGTGTTGCTGCTGACTTCCCTCGCAAAATAGACACTTCGCACCGACAACTTTCTTCTTTGCTTGCTCAGCTTCTTTCTCCATAATGCAATGAACAAATTGCAACAGATTCACCAACACAGATGTCCAGAATCACGTGGAATAATGAGATGAAAACAGAGCTATTTCGTATTGACTTCAATGGTGTCCGAATACTTCCGTTTCAATGATTGACGTCACGCGCATACGTCATCCTCAGAGGCGTTTCGAACCGGAAGTTTAGCGGGAAATTTAAAATGTCACTTTATAAGTTAACCCGGCCGTATTGGCATGTGTTGCAATGTTAAGATTTCATCATTGATATATAAACTATCAGACTGCGTGGTCGCTAGTAGTGGCTTTCAGCAGGCCTTTAAAGTTATCTTCATTGAAAAGTACAGTGCTTTTCCTTCAAAATGAACGACATTTCAATGTGACCCCAAACTTTTGAACGGTAGTGTATATGCGATGCGTCCTCAACTCCCGCACTCAGGTCGCGTTTATCCTTTGCCAACGGCATCAAAACGCGATAAGCGTCATCATTATTTGCCAAAGTAGACGCTTACAAAATAAATAGCTGACGACGGAGCAGAAAACAGGTCAAAATAAAATGTTTTAGGGAATTCACGTGAGCGTTCCCCTATTCCTGTCTCCGATTGCTCGCCAACAGATGCACTCTTCAATTAGGCATAGAAGCAAAATATCCCGTAAAACTAGGGATGTCCGATAATGGCTTTTTGCCGATATCCGATATTCCGATATTGTCCAACTCTTTAATTACCGATACCGATATCAACCGATATATGCAGTCGTGGAATTAACACATTATTATGCCTAATTTGGACAACCAGGTATGGTGAAGATAAGGTACTTTTAAAAAAAAATTATAAAATAAGATAAATAAATTAAAAACATTTTCTTGAATAAAAAAAGAAAGTGCAACAATATAAAAACAGTTACATAGAAACTAGTAATTAATGAAAATGAGTAACATTAACTGTTAAAGGTTAGTACTATTAGTGGAGCAGCAGCACGCACAATCATGTGTGCTTACGGACTGTATCCCTTGCAGACTGTATTGATATATATATTGATATATAATGTAGGAAGCAGAATATTAATAACAGAAAGAAACAACCCTTTTGTGTGAATGAGGACAGAGGTTTTTTGGGTTGGTGCATTAATTGTAAGTGTATCTTGTGTTTTTTATGTTGATTTAATTTTTAAAAAAACGATACCGATAATAAAAAAAAAACGATACCGATAATTTCCGATATTACCTTTTAGCGCATTTATCGGCCGATAATATCGGACATCCCTACTTAAAACTGCCAGAGCCAAAATACTTGTCCTCTTCGCGCCGAAAATTCGGTTCAGAAAATGTTGGCTTTGATTGCATAAAATCCTGGAACTTGCCAAAAATGCGGCAATACAGAGGCCGACTAGTGTGGAAGCCGTGTTTACTTCCGTAAACATTTCAGTGCGCGGGTCAGTTTGCATTCACATTAGAAATCAAGTTGTTTTTGTTTTAATGTGAACGACCACTGAAAAGATTGGTTTTGACAACAACAAAAAAATCACCCTGCAGTGTGAACGTAGCCTTAAATACCACCATGGAAGGTCTGGAATATATTACCGTTCTGTTTATTTGAAAAAAATGCATAAACTTCAGTCTCTCTAGTGCAGGGGTCACCAACCTTTTTGAAAGCAAGAGCTACTTCTTGGGTAGTGATTAATGCGAAGGGCTACCAGTTTGATACACACTTAAATAAATTGCCAAAAATAGCCAATTTGCTCAATTTACCTTTAACTCTATGTTATTATTAATAATTAATTATATTTACACTTAATTGAACGGTTTAAAAGAGGAGAAAACACGAAAAAAATGACAATTAATTTTTGAAACATAGTTTATCTTCAACTTCGACTCTTTAAAACTCAAAATTCACCCGAAAAAAAGAAGAGAAAAACTAGCTAATTCGAATCTTTTTGAAAATTTTTTTAAAAGAATTTATGGAACATCATTAGTAATTTTTCCTGATTAAGATTAATTTTAGAATTTTGATGACATGTTTTAAATAGGTTAAAATCCAATCTACACTTTGTTAAAATATATAACAATTTGGACCAAGCTATATTTCTAACAAAGACAGATCATTATTTCTTCTACATTTTCCAGAACAAAAATTTTAAAAGAAATTCAAAAGACTTTGAAATAAGATTTAAATTTGATTCTACAGATTTTCTAGATTTGCCAGAATATTCTTATTTTATTTGAATCATAATAAGTTTGAAGAAATATTTCACAAATATTCGTCGAAAAAACAGAAGCTAAAATGAAGAATTAAATTAAAATGTATTTATTATTCTTTGCAATGAAAAAAATAAATGTACTTGAACATTGATTTAAATTGTCAGGAAAGAAGAGGAAGGAATTTAAAAGGTAAAAAGGTATATGTGTTTAAAAATCCTAAAATCATTTTTAAGGTTGTATTTTTTCTCTAAAATTGTCTTTCTGAAAGTTATAAGAAGCAATGTAAAAAAATGAATAAATGTATTTAAACAAGTGAAGACCAAGTCTTTAAAATATTTTCTTGGATTTTCAAATTCTATTTGAGTTTTGTCTCTCTTAGAATTAAAAATGTCGGGCAAAGCGAGACCAGCTTGCTAGTAAATAAATAAAATGTAAAAAAATAGAGGCAGCTCACTGGTAAGTGCTGCTATTTGAGCTATTTTTAGAACAGGCCAGCGGGCTACTCATCTGGTCCTTACGGGCTACCTGGTGCCCGCGGGCACCGCGTTGGTGACCCCTGCTCTAGCGATTCTGGCAAAGATGTGAATCGAAATTTGAGTGCTTCTAAATTCCCTGGCACAATTTTGTCAGAAAGTCAAGTACGACAGTTTAATTTGCGCAATGGTGCACGCTAACATCTTGGTGAACATTTCCATCACGTTAGCTCGGGCTATCGTTTACCGATGTACCATTATATCGTCTTTATTCATACATCGACCGTCTTTCCTCTAAAACATGGACATGTTTTATATTTACGTTGTGACATGAGTTATCTACACAGAAAGATTTTGTAAATGTTTATTCACATACCTTAATTGTTTCCAAACGGTGTCTGTAACGCGGCAGTAAAACCGGCTGATCAAACAAAACAGAAGTCATCGTCATGGACCCGCTGGCTGCGCAAGCTAGCTCTCCAATCAGCTAAACGGACTCAATAACTCCACGGTGACGTTTGGGTGAGTTTACTGAGGAATTTGTCAAACTGAAACAATACCAAAAAAATGCCGTTGTAAGTTAACGATACTCACACAGACACTCGTAAACGATGCTAACGACGCTAGCTTGGTTACATTACGATGGCACGTACAAATATGCATGAAAACACTCCTACAGACAGCACACATGGGACGGTTTAGTAAGTACGAATTGTAAAATGTACAAATCGTATACCCAGGTACCATTGTATCGTCTTTTTTCACACATCGACCGTCTTTCCTCTGAAACATGGACACGTTCTCCTTCATTGCAACATAATGTCATTGTGTTGTGAGCTCTCGTGTTGCCAACATTTTTCATATTTCTCTCAACTGGAAGTTATGAAAATGACAGTTGAACCTCTGCAGTCGAACGTTTCCTTTGGAAGCCATCTTTTTAAGATTCCAACTGGCCTCCTGGTAAAACCTTTTAAAGTACAACGAAACGTCAAACGGGTGTAAAAAGAAACTAATAGTAGGGCTGCACAATTAATCCACTTTTAATCAAGATTTAGGGTGCATATCAAATCAAGCACTTTCACGGCGGCTCGCCCTAAAGCTTTTCCCAGGTTCCTGCAGCCTCGTTTAATTTCCCTGGAGTCTTTACAGCAGGGGTCACCAACGCGGTGCCCGCGGGCACCAGGTAGCCCGTAAGGACCAGATGAGTAGCCCGCCAGCCTGTTCTAAAAATAGCTCAAATAGCAGCACTTACCAGTGAGCTGCCTCTATTTTTTACATTTTATTTATTTACTAGCAAGCTGGTCTCGCTTTGCTCGACATTTTTAATTCTAAGAGAGACAAAACTCAAATAGAATTTGAAAATCCAAGAAAATATTTTAGAGACTTGGTCTTCACTTGTTTAAATAAATTCATTATTTTTTTTACTTTGCTTCTTATAACTTTCAGAAAGACAATTTTAGAGAAAAAATACAACCTTAAAAACGGTTTTAGGATTTTTAAACACATATACCTTTTTACCTTTTAAATTCCTTCCTCTTCTTTCCTGACATTTTAAATCAATGTTCAAGTAAAAAAATGTTTTTTATTGTAAAGAATAATAAATACATTTTAATTTAATTCTTCATTTTAGCTTCTGTTTTTTCGACAAAGAATATTTGTGAAATATTTCTTCAAACTTATTATGATTAAAGTTCAAAAAAATTATTCCGGCAAATCTAGAAAATCTGTAGAATCAAATTTGAATCTTATTTCAAAGTCTTTTGAATTTCTTTTAAAATTTTTGTTCTGGAAAATCTAGAAGAAATAATGATTTGTCTTTGTTAGAAATATAGCTTTGTCCAATTTGTTATATATTCTAACAAAGTGTAGATTGGATTTTAACCTATTTAAAACATGTCATCAAAATTCTAAAATTAATCTTAATCAGGAAAAATTACTAATGATGTTCCATAAATTCTTTTTTTAATTTTTTCAAAAAGATTCGAATTAGCTAGTTTTTCTCTTCTTTTTTTCGGTTGAATTTTGAATTTTAAAGAGTCGAAATTGAAGATAAACTATGTTTCAAAATTTAATTGTCATTTTTTTTCGTGTTTTCTCCTCTTTTAAACCGTTCAATTAAGTGTAAATATCATTAATTATTAATAATAACATAGAGTTAAAGGTAAATTGAGCAAATTGGCTATTTCTGGCAATTTATTTAAGTGTGTATCAAACTGGTAGCCCTTCGCATTAATCACTACCCAAGAAGTAGCTCTTGCTTTCAAAAAGGTTGCTGACCCCTGGTCTACAAGGTGCGTTAAAGACCACATTACGTTTTTGAGATGCTGCTTGCTTGTCTCCTTGGATGGGCGTTTTTTTTCGGATTTTGATTATGGTTTCTCACAACTGTAAAAATGTTATAATCGAAGAAACGATGATTATTTGTATTTACATTGGGCCACGCAACATGCATGCAAAGAGCCTTAAATCATCCCAAAACTCATCAAGCTCAGAACAGCAAAACACTTGCCCCCCTTCACAATAATGTGCAACATTACGCTAGCAAAATAAAGCTTTCAAAAGTACACTTATTGATACATTTACACAATTGTTATTCATTGACTTAAAATACAAAAGTGTCCAGCGATGTTTTGCTCCAATACATGTGAGGATTTTTGCATTTTAATAACACACGTAAGTGTAAAAATTCCCAAAGATTTGAATGGAAAAATTGTCTGGTTTTATTTATAGCTGTTATTTTAATTTATTGTCTGCACCATTATTATACTTTCTTTTGCTGTTTTAATTGTCGCTCATTTATAACCTTTGTTCTTTTAAATTATATGTAAAGTTGAGTTTTGCTCATAAGGGAATCCTAGTCAAATATGCGTGTGTAAATATCAAAATAGTACGTTGAATCACTTTTTGTCAGGCAATATTACATTTAATGACAATTTTACATAAATGAATACATGCAAACACTTTATAAATACTTAAAGGCCTACTGAAATTATTTTTTTTATTTAAACGGGGATAGCAGATCCATTCTATGTGTCATACTTGATCATTTCGCGATATTGCCATATTTTTGCTGAAAGGATTTAGTAGAGAAAATCGACGATAAAGTTCGCAACTTTTGCTCGCTGATAAAAAAAAAGCCTTGCCTGTACCGGAAGTAGCGTGACGTCACAGGCGGTAGTGCTGCTCACAATTCCCCGTTGTTTACAATGCAGCGAGAGAGATTCGGACCGAGAAAGTGACGATTACCCCATTAATTTGAGTGAGGATGAAAGATTCGTAGATGAGGAACGTTACAGTGAAGGACTTGAGAGGCAGTGCAGGGTGTATCTTTTTTCGCTCTGACCGTAACTTAGGTACAAGCTGGCTCATTGAATTCCACACTCTCCTTTTTCTATTGTGGATCACAGATTCGTATTTTAAACCACCTCAGATACTATATCCTCTTGAAAATGAGAGTCGAGAACGCGAAATGGACATTCACAGTGACTCAACATGTAAATAAGTGAAGTGAAGTGAAGTGAATTACATTTATAAAGCGCTTTTTCTCAAGTGACTCAAAGCGCTTTACATAGTGAAACCCAATATCTAAGTTACATTCAAACCAGTGTGGGTGGCACTGGGAGCAGGTGGGTAAAGTGTCTTGCCCAAGGACACAACGGCAGTGACTAGGATGGCGGAAGCGGGGATCGAACCTGCAACCCTCAAGTTGCTGGCAAGAAGTAGCTCTTGCTACTTCTTGCCAACTACCAACCGAGTTGGCAACCGAGCTATACCGCCCCAAATACATGATTAATAATTCAGCTTTGCGAAGCTAAAAAAATAGAAGCTAACCTAGCTACGTAGCCAACGTGATAGCATCAGTCTCAAATGCAGATAGAAACTAAATTTAAAAAAAACCCTGACTGGATGGATGGACAGAAGATCAATAATACTATTAAACCATGAACATGTAAATACACGATTAATAATATTCCGCTTGGCGAAGCTAAAAAAAACAGAAGCTAACCTAGCTACGTAGCCAACGTGATAGCATAGCAGTCTCGAATGCAGATAGAAACTAAATTTAAAAAAAACCCTGACTGGATGGATAGACAGAAGATCAAAAATACTATTAAACCATGAACATGTAAATACACGATTAATAATATTCCGCTTGGCGAAGCTAAAAAAAACAGAAGCTAACCTAGCTGCGTAGCCAACTTGATAGCGTCAGTCTCAAATGCAGATAGAAACTAAATTAAAAAAAACCCTGACTGGATGGATAGACAGAAGATCAAAAATACTATTAAACCATGAACATGTAAATACACAATTAATAATATTCAGCTTGGCGAAGGTAAAAAAACAGAAGCTAACCTAGCTACGTAGCCAACGTGATAGCATAGCAGTCTCAAATGCAGATAGAAACTAAATTTAAAAAAAACCCTGACTGGATGGATGGACAGAAGATCAATAATACTATTAAACCATGAACATGTAAATACACGATTAATAATATTCCGCTTGGCGAAGCTAAAAAAAACAGAAGCTAACCTAGCTACGTAGCCAACGTGATAGCATAGCAGTCTCGAATGCAGATAGAAACTAAATTTAAAAAAAACCCTGACTGGATGGATAGACAGAAGATCAATAATACTATTAAACCATGAACATGTAAATACACGATTAATAATATTCCGCTTGGCGAAGCTAAAAAAAACAGAAGCTAACCTAGCTCCGTAGCCAACTTGATAGCGTCAGTCTCAAATGCAGATAGAAACTAAATTAAAAAAAAACCCTGACTGGATGGATAGACAGAAGATCAATAATACTATTAAACCATGAACATGTAAATACACGATTAATAATATTCAGCTTGGCGAAGCTAAAAAAACAGAAGCTAACCTAGCTACGTAGCCAACGTGATAGCATAGCAGTCTCAAATGCAGATAGAAACTAAATTTAAAAAAAACCCTGACTGGATGGATAGACAGAAGATCAAAAATACTATTAAACCATGAACATGTAAATACACGATTAATAATATTCCGCTTGGCGAAGCTAAAAAAAACAGAAGCTAACCTAGCTACGTAGCCAACGTGATAGTATAGCAGTCTCAAATGCAGATAGAAACTAAATAAAAAAACCCTGACTGGATGGATAGACAGAAGATAAAAAATACTATTAAACCATGAACATGTAAATACACGATTAATAATATTCCGCTTGGCGAAGCTAAAAAAAACAGAAGCTAACCTAGCTGCGTAGCCAACTTGATAGCGTCAGTCTCAAATGCAGATAGAAACTAAATTAAAAAAAACCCTGACTGGATGGATAGACAGAAGATCAAAAATACTATTAAACCATGAACATGTAAATACACGATAAATAATATTCAGCTTGGCGAAGGTAAAAAAACAGAAGCTAACCTAGCTACGTAGCCAACGTGATAGCATAGCAGTCTCAAATGCAGATAGAAACTAAATTTAAAAAAAACCCTGACTGGATGGATAGACAGAAGATCAAAAATACTATTAAACCATGAACATGTAAATACACGATTAATAATATTCCGCTTGGCGAAGCTAAAAAAACCAAAAGCTAACCTAGCTACGTAGCCAACGTGATAGCATAGCAGTCTCGAATGCAGATAGAAACTAAATAAAAAGAAAACCCTGACTGGATGGATAGACAGAAGATCAATAATACTATTAAACCATGAACATGTAAATACACGATTAATAATATTCCGCTTGGGCGAAGCTAAAAAAAACAGAAGCTAACTTAGATGCGGCGGCGGGCGTTGTACGCTTTTGACGACACCCCGGCCGCCATCAGAGTCGGCAAGAAACATATATTTCCCCAAAGTTACGTACGTGACATGCACATATCGACACGCACGTACGGGCAAGCGATCAAATGTTTGGAAGCCAAAGCTGTACTCACCGTAGTGCGTCTGCTATCCTGCTCAAAACACAACACAACCTCCTGGTGTTGGTGTTGCTGTAGTCCGCCACTCCACCGGCTCCAACTTTCTTATTTGCAGTCTCCATTGTCCATTAAACAAATTGCTCAATCGCTTTATTAACAAGCGGTAACTGGTTGTAGTTCAAAAAGTAACGCACACACATACACGAGCTGCTGTTAGCCAAAAGTCACGCTCACACACACTCAAGTTCTCCGCCAACTCACTCGCGCATGCGCGTTCCCCAAACCCTTAAAGACACAGTACACTAATGCAAATATCACAGATATTACAGTATTGTACTTAGCCGCTAAGACACCGATCCATCCCACCTACAACGTTCTTCTTTGCAGCCTCCATTGTTCATTAAACACATTGCAAGAGATTCAGAATACTGTGGAATTTTGTCGAAAAAAACAAGAGGCTTTTCTATCGGGTCCGATGGGGTCCAACCACTTCCGTTGCTTTTGTGACGTCACGCGCATAAATCATATCCAAAGGAGTTTTTCAACCGGAAGTGTGGCGGGAATTTTAAAATGTCACTTTATAAGTTAACCCGGCCGTATTGGCATGTGTTGCAATGTTAAGATTTCATCATTGATATATAAACTATCAGACTGCGTGGTCGCTAGTAGTGGCTTTCAGTAGGCCTTTAATATGTGCAGGAAGAAATAACAGTTACAATTGTGTGTATCTTCCAAACAAGAAAGAGGTTTTATCACATCAACACTCCTTTAAATCTCATTAATACCACAGAAAAGGCAAACAGTCATTTTCCAGACACGATAAAGTCTTAAATAACGTCAAACACGTAGCGTTACAATAGCCAGGAAGATAAAGTCTAAACAAAACAAAACACCAGCGGAAAGCGATAATTGAATAAAAAAAAAACAAGCAAACCGGAGTTTTGAACCGGAGAAGGCAAGGTCGGTTAAAAAAATAAAATAAAATCAGCTGACATTTCCTGTGACGTCATGTGTGACGCCGGTTTGGAATCCCATTCAATGAAGCATTTAAGGCATTTTACGAGAAAATGCCGCGTTTCTTCTTCGGTGGTTCCACTGTATTCCATGCTCTATCTAGACCACAGGTGTCAAACTCAAGGCCCCGGGGGCCACTTCTTTTTATTTGACTCTCGAAAGCCTGGAAATAATATGTATCAATAAAGTATATATATATTAAAATGATGTTAATATCACAGACATGCTGACAGCGCTCTGGACAATGGCGTGCGTTTTGTTTACATCCGGTTTTGGCGGCGCGGTCAGGTTACAGATTAGAGAAGCTCCTTTTAGTTGCGTTCATATGGCCTAAAAATGTATTTTAAAAAAGTGATTCTAATTGAAAAAAAGACATGTATATATATATATATATATATATACACACATATATATATATATATATATATATATATATATATATATATATATATATATATATATATATATATATATATATATATATATATATATATATATATATATATATATATATATATATAAATATGTCTTTTTTGGAATCACATTCAATGAAGCATTTAAGGCATTTTACGAGAAAATGCCACGTTTGTTCTTCGGTGGTTCCACTGTATTCCATGCTCTATCTAGACCACAGGTGTCAAACTCAAGGCCACTTCTTTTTATTTGACTCTCGAAAGCCTGGAAATAATATGTATCAATAAAGTACTGTAACTTTTCTGACTAAATGTATTATTTATTTCTATTTTGGGAGAAAAAATATATATATATGTGCTCCATGTAAACGCAATTGATGTTAACTTAAATATTGTCTAATTATGCAAAAATATATGATCAAACGTTCAAACCATTTTTTGAATAGAAATAAATACTAATAATAACGTTTTCAAAGCAAGTTATCCATCAAATAGTGCAATGTAAAAGTAGCAATGGATTTCATGGTCAAATTGTGAATTTTACTGTGGTTTTTACAGCATTTTTCTGTAAATTGAAAAAAAAACAGCACTATTTTTACTGTAATAAACTGTGGTGTCGTTTTGGCATTTACAGTAAAACACAGAAAATCTACACTTGTTGATTTGCGGTAATAAAAATAATAATACAATAAAATAAATGGCAGCTCAGGTGCCAAACTGTTACTGTAAAAATGCATTTTTTTAAAATTTACAATAAAAAAACAAATGTAAATTGTAAAGTAAAATTCCGGCAACTGAGCTGCCTTTTTTTTTTTTTTTACCATAAAAACAGCAGTACTGTTTTTCCATTTACAGTAATATATAGGGATGTCCGATAATGGCTTTTTGCCGATATCCGATATGCCGATATTGTCCAACTCTTTAATTACCGATACCGATATCAACCGATATATACAGTCGTGGAATTAACACATTATTATGCCTAATTTGGACAACCAGGTATGGTGAAGATAAGGTACTTTAAAAAAAAAAAATGAATCAAATAAAATAAGATAAATAAATTAAAAACATTTTCTTGAATAAAAAAAAAAGTAAAACAATATAAAAACAGTTACATAGAAACTAGTAATTAATGAAAATTTGTAAAATTAAGTGTTAAAGGTTAGTATTATTGGTGGAGCAGCAGCACGCACAATCATGTGTGCTTACGGACTGTATCCCTTGCAGACTGTATTGATATATATTGATATATAATGTAGGAAGCAGAATATTGATAACAGAAAGAAACAACCCTTTTGTGTGAATGAGTGTAAATGGGGGAGGGAGGTTTTTTGGGTTGGTGCACTAATTGTAAGTGTATCTTGTTTTTTATGTGGATTTAATAAAAAAAAAATTTAAAAAACGATACTGATAATAAAAAAAACCGATACCGATGATTTCCGATATTACATTTTAACGCATTTATCGGTCTGCCGATATTATCAGACATCTCTAGTAATATACACTACATTTTGAGGTTAAATTATTGCAATTTACCATATATTTTTTTTACATTTAAA
>NC_084747.1:2686204-2733704 GCF_033978785.1 Entelurus aequoreus
GTATTTATTTACTAGCAAGCTGGTCTCGCTTTGCCTGACATTTTTAATTCTAAGAGAGACAAAACTCAAATAGAATTTGAAAATCCAAGAAAATATTTTAAAGACTTGGTCTTCACTTGTTTAAATAAATTCATTATTGTTTTTACTTTGCTTCTTATAACTTTCAGAAAGACAATTTTAGAGAAAAAAATACAACCTTAAAAATTATTTTAGGATTTTTAAACACATATACCTTTTTACCTTTTAAATTCCTTCCTCTTCTTTCCTGACCATTTAAATCAATGTTCAAGTAAATTATTTTTTTTTCATTGTAAAGAATAATAAATACATTTTAATTTAATTCTTCATTTTAGCTTCTGTTTTTTCGACGAAGAATATTTGTGAAATATTTCTTCAAACTTATTATGATTAAAAAAAAATTTTTTAATTCTGGCAAATCTAGAAAATCTGTAGAATCAAATTTAAATCTTATTTCAAAGTCTTTTGAATTTCTTTTAAATTTTTTGTTCTGGAAAATCTAGAAGAAATAATGATTTGTCTTTGTTAGAAATATAGCTTGGTCCAATTTGTTATATATTCTAACAAAGTGTTGATTGGATTTTAACCTATTTAAAACATGTCATCCAAATTCTAGAATTAATCTTAATCAGGAAAAATGACTAATGATGTTCCATAAATTCTTTTTTTTTAATTTTTTCGAAAAGATTCGAATTAGCTAGAATTTCTCTTCTTTTTTTTCGGTTGAATTTTGAATTTTAAAGAGTCGAAATTGAAGATAAACTTGGTTTCAAAATGTAATTGTCATTTTTTTCGTGTTTTCTCCTCTTTTAAACCGTTCAATTAAGTGTAAATATCATTAATTATGAACAATAACATAGAGTTGAAGGTAAATTGAGCAAATTGGCTATTTCTGGCAATTTATTTAAGTGTGTGTCAAACTGGTAGCCCTTCGCATTAATCACTACCCAAGAAGTAGCTCTTGCTTTCAAAAAGGTTGCTGACCCCTGCCTTAGTGGAACAAGTTTGGATAAAACAGTTGGCGTTCACTGCCCAGCGACAAATTTGATTGGGCAGATTGTTTATTTTATTTAATAATTTATGTATTTATTTGACGGGGACAGCACAATGAAACATTGCTAGCCATAAGTAACCCATGTCAAAGTACATGAGACTTCCAGCCGTAGGCTAATTTGAAAGAAAAGTTGAGAAAAGTGAAAAACACATAGCGTATTTCCTTGAATAGCCGCAGGGGCGCTAATTAATTTAAAACCTCCTGTCCCTCCGCCGTTTACCGGAAGCCTGCGGGATGGTCGTGCATGCGGTAATTATTTTAAAACCTCTTCTCACTCCGGCGTTTACCAAAAGGAATGCGGTAAATTTAGGCGTGCGCTTTGAGTGTGATGTGAGCATACCATCATGAAAAGCACATTTAATTAAAAAGAAAAAACATTATTATGGTCTTACTTGTACTTATAAATGGAGTCCATTTGCAGCTCCTTCTGACCAAAAGCATCGATAACTTGTTTACAGAAGTCTTTCTTATTTTCTTTCTTCAGTTTTAAAAGTCTCTCTGTCTCGATGGAGATATTCCTTTAATTATTACCTCCTGCTTCCATTGAAAGTCCAGTTTAGAAAACTGTTTTATTTTAGATACCGGTATGTAATCCTCCATGTTAGTAAAACAAAAAAAATCTCTTGCTGCGTGTGTTCACTTCTTCTACAGTACCGGAAGTCGCAAGAAGGATCACTAGCGCGGTAGCGCCCTCTACCACCAGGAGGCGGGAGTCATTTAATGACTTATACAATATTAGACACACGCAGCTACGGTATATTAATAAAACATAGCTGCTTACTGTTCTTTTTAGCATACTGTACCGGTATTCAATAGCTTGGACCTTAAATCCTACTGAATATCTCTTTATCTTTTTTCCTTTGTGCGATTGTAAACTACTGAAAGCAGCTTCCTCCATTTTGAAAATGAGGACAGGTAAAGCGTCACTCGTGACGTAACGAATTTGACCCGGCAGAAGTTCTAGACATATGCTAAATATTTTGCGAAACGAGTTTTGACCCGGCGGAAATTATAGACATGCGATAATAAAATTAATATTTTGCGAAACGAATTTGATCCGGCGTCAATAATGAACCGGCGATAAGGCCAAGCATGCGTTAATTATTTTGAGAAACGAGTTTGACCCGGCAGTAATTCTAGACGTGCGAATACTATATTCCCTGCGCCAATTCAAGGAAATACGGTACAAAAAGATTAAGTACAAAATAAAAATACATCAAAAATAATTGGCCCCATTTGTGCATCTACACCCAGTTCTAGTGCTCACACTTCTGGTTTTCCTTAAGCCACTTTTTCAGTTTTGTGGAGGAAAGTTTAATGTCCGACTGTGACTTTAACTCCAGTGCAAACATTTTTTGCACTGAACAAAAATAGTGAGGAAAAAAGGTGTAATTAATGTAAGTGAAAAAAGTTGTTAGTGGATGCTAATACAGACACGGTGCAGTGTAGCTAGTTTTTACTATAAATGTGTAGAACTTAGTTTACACCAGGGGTCACCAACGTGGTGCCCGCGGGCACCAGGTAGCCCGTAAGGACCAGATGAGTAGCCCGCTGGCCTGTTCTAAAAATAGCTCAAATAGCAGCACTTACCAGTGAGCTGCCTCTATTTTTTAAATGTTATTTATTTACTAGCAAGCTGGTCTCGCTTTGCCCGACATTTTTAATTCTAAGAGAGACAAAACTCAAATAGAATTTGAAAATCCAAGAAAATATTTGAAAGACTTGGTCTTCACTTGTTTAAATAAATTCATTATTTTTTTTTACTTTGCTTCTTATAACTTTCAGAAAGACAATTTTAGAGAAAAAATACAACCTTAAAAATGATTTTAGGATTTTTAAACACATATACCTTTTTACCTTTTAAATTCCTTCCTCTTCTTTCCTGACAATTTAAATCAATGTTCAAGTAAATGTATTTTTTTTTATTGTAAAGAATAATAAATACATTTTGATTTTAATCTTCATTTTAGCTTCTGTTTTTTCGACGAAGAATATTTGTGAAATATTTCTTCAAACTTATTATGATTAAAAAAAAATTAAAAAATTCTGGCAAATCTAGAAAATCTGTAGAATCAAATTAAATCTTATTTCAAAGTCTTTTGAATTTCTTTTAAATTTTTTGTTCTGGAAAATCTAGAAGAAATAATGTTTTGTCTTTGTTAGAAATATAGCTTGGTCCAATTTGTTATATATTCTAACAAAGTGTAGATTGGATTTTAACCTATTCAATCAAAATTCTAAAAATTATCTTAATCAGGAAAAATTACTAATGATGTTCCATAAATTCTTTTTTTAAGTTTTTCTCTTCTTTTTTTCGGTTGAATTTTGAATTTTAAAGAGTCGAAATTGAAGATAAACTATGTTTCAAAATGTAATTGTCATTTTTTTCGTGTTTTCCTCTCTTTTAAACCGTTCAATTAAGTGTAAATATCATTAATTATTAATAATAACATAGAGTTAAAGGTAAATTGAGCAAATTGGCTATTTCTGGCAATTTATTTAAGTGTGTATCAAACTGGTAGCCCTTCGCATTAATCACTACCCAGGAAGTAGCTCTTGGTTTCAAAAAGGTTGGTGACCCCTGGTTTACACGATGAAGGTTTGGACACCCTTGTCATGCAATATGTGTGGTGTTGCCCCCTGAGCGTGTCGCCTGTCTTGCAGCTACGCCAAAGGTGACCTGGACATTTCCTACATCACCTCCAGAATAGCAGGTGAGCAGCCGGACCTCATCAAATCCGCATCACGAGCATGTTTTGTTTTTTACCTGGGGGGGTGTGTACGTGTGTGCAGTCATGTCGTTCCCGGCCGAGGGGGTGGAGTCTGCCATAAAGAACAACATCGAGGACGTGCGACTCTTCCTGGATTCACGCCACGCTGGCCACTACGCCGTCTACAACCTCTCCAAGCGCTCCTACAGGTCGTCTCGCTTCCACAACAGGGTACGAGAAAGAAAGATGTCTGTTCGTAGTCAAAAATACACTATATTGCCAAAAGTAGGGTGGCCACTAGAGATGTCCGATAATATCGGCCAGCCGATATTATCGGCCGATAAATGCTTTAAAATGTAATATCGGAAATTATCGGTATCGGTTTTTTTATTATCGCTATCGTTTAATTTTTTTTTTTTTTTTTTTTTTATTAAATCAACATAAAAAACACAAGATACACTTACGAAAATCTATTATTATTAGAGATGTCCGATAATGTCGGTCTGCCGATATTATCGGCCGATAAATGCGTTAAAATGTAATATCGGAAATTATCGGTATCGTTTTTTTTATTATCGGTATCGTTTTTTGTTTTTTTTTATTAAATCAACATAAAAAACACAAGATACACTTACAAAAATCTATTATTATTAGAGATGTCCGATAATATCGGTCTGCCGATATTATCGGCCGATAAATGCGTTAAAATGTAATATCGGAAATTATCGGTATCGGTTTTTTTATTATCGGTATCGTTTTTGTTGTTGTTGTTGTTGTTTTTTATTAAATCAACATAAAAAACACAAGATACACTTACAAAAATCTATTATTATTAGAGATGTCCGATATCGGTCTGCCGATATTATCGGCCGATGAATGCTTTAAAATGTAATATCGGAAATTATCGGTATCGGTTTTTTTATCGGTATCGGTTTTATTTATTTTTTTTTTTTTTTTATTAAATTAACATAAAAAACACAAGATACACTTACAAAAATCTATTATTATTATTAGAGATGTCCGATAATGTCGGTCTGCCGATATTATCGGCCGATAAATGCGTTAAAATGTAATATCGGAAATTATCAGTATCGGGTTTTTTATTATCGGTATCGTTTTTTTTTTTTTTTTTTTTTTTTTTAATAAATCAACATAAAAAACACAAGATACACTTACAAAAATCTATTATTATTAGAGATGTCCGATAATATCGGTCTGCCGATATTATCGGCCGATAAATGCGTTAAAATGTAATATCGGAAATTATCGGTATCGTTTTTTTTATTATCAGTATCGTTTTTTTTAATTTTTTTTTTTAAATTAAATCAACATAAAAAACACAAGATACACTTACAAAAATCTATTATTATTAGAGATGTCCGATAATATAGGTCTGCCGATATTATCGGCCGATAAATGCGTTAAAATGTAATATCGGAAATTATCGGTATCGTTTTTTTTATTATCGGTATCGTTTTTTTTGTTGTTTTTTTTATTTTTATTAAATCAACATAAAAAACAAAACGACGACACGTTTGAACGTGTCCCTTTTTGTGCGTGTCCCGCGCAGGTGTCCGAGTGCAACTGGCAGGTGCGCCGCTGCCCCAACCTGCGCAGTCTTTACAGCGTGTGCAAGAACATGCATCAGTGGCTCAAGCAGGACCAGAGGAACATCTGCGTGGTCCACTGCCTGGTAGGAAGGGTCTTCTTGATGATGCATGCAAACGCCGACCTTTGACGGCTTCCTGTTGATGGTGTCGTCCCCCCCCCCCCCCCCCCCCCCCCGCAGGACGGCAGAGCGGCGTCGGCGGTGGCCGTGTGCTCCTTCCTGTGCTTCTGTCGCCTCTTCACCACGGCCGAGGCGGCCGTCTACATGTTCTCCATGAAGCGATGCCCGCCCGGCATCGCCCCCTCGCACAAGAGGTGCCACACCGTCCTCAACCTAAACAGTTTTTGGTGTAAAATGCCCTGTGATTGGCAGGTATATCGAGTACATGTGTGACATGATGGCGGAGGAGCCCATCATCCCCCACTGCAAGCCCATGGTCATACGCTCCATCGCCATGACGCCCGTGCCCCTCTTCAACAAGCAGCGCAACGGCTGCCGGCCCTTCTGCGAGGTTTACGTCGGCGACGAGAGGGTCCTCACTACCTCACAGGAGTACGACAGGATGAAGTAGGCTTTTTTTGGTCTTTGTCCCCGTCAGAGATGGTTTCATGGCTAAGCTGTAGGGAGAAAATGTTGCTCCTGTCCAGGGATTTCAAGAGCGAGGACGGAAGAGCCGAGATTCCCTTGAATGTGAGCGTCCAAGGAGACGTGCTGGTGGTCATCTACCACGCCAGGTCCACGCTGGGAGGACGTCTGCAGGCCAAGGTCCGTGTGTGTCGGAGGCCTGGAGCTTCTACTGGGTGCTACATTCTCATATTTTTAACACTTGTGCAACGTTCATATTGTTGCATTTTGTGGCTTTTAATGCCTCACAATCAAACACTTTTATGTTCAAACACTGAACTGATGTTTACCTTATCCCAATAAACATCTGTTCAGTATTTCAACATAAAAGTGTTTGATTGTGAGGCATTAAAAGCCACAAAATGCAACGGGTCCATCAGACCCACAAACGCTGGCTGAGTAACAACAAGATGAACGTTGCACGGAAAATGTCTCTGGCAGTTTCTGCATCCCACAGGGATTCTTCTTTTGTGTTTTCTGCACCTGCGGTTCCCACACAAGGTTGCAACATTGCTTGTCAACACTGTCTGCTCTCATTTTCTCGCACATTTGACCCTCTGATGTTCTGTGTACCTACACTCTGTCCTCCTCCTGTCTAGGCCTTAATTAATTATATATTTACTAGCAAGCTGGTCTCGCTTTGCCCGACATTATTAATTCTAAGAGAGACAAAACTCATTATTTTTTTTACTTTGCTTCTTATAACTTTCAGAAAGACAATTTTAGAGAAAAAATACAACCTTAAAATTAATTAATTGTATAATTATTTTAATAAAAAAATGAAAACAGGTCCCACAGACCCGAACACTACACAAGGGTTAACCCTTGAGTGGGTTAACCCTTGATTTAACGACAAAACAGGAAGTTACCGTCATAGGGGGACTCCAAAACATTCATATTTCCTACCAACTTATTGAAAACTCCGGACTATAAGCCGCTGCTGTCAGGTTTAAGCACCGAACTATCCATTAAACAGAACAAGAAGCGAGGAATCAGGCCGAGACAGAGATCAATTTTGCTCATGAGGAGAACGCATGGAGCTGCACACTCAGTTACAGTCTCCCCCCCGCTGCTCTGAGGAACAAGCTCCACACGCCTCATTTATTTGGGCATTTCCTGATTACCTAGCTGCAGCTGCTTCTAAGGGGAGGGGTCATAAACAGCTGCTGCACTGGGTCATAAACAGTTCAAACTAGAGATGCCGATAAATGCGTTAAAATGTAATATCGGAAATTATCGGTATCGTTTTTTTTATTATCAGTACCGTTTTTTGTTTTGTTTTTTGTTTTTTGTTTTTTAAAATTAAATCCACATAAAAAACCCAAGATACACTTACAATTAGTGCACCAACCCAAAAAACCTCCCTCCCCCATTTACACTCATTCACACAAAAGGGTTGTTTCTTTCTGTTATTAATATTCTGCTTCCTACATTATATATCAATATATATCAATACAGTCTGCAAGGGATACAGTCCGTAAGCACACATGATTGTGCGTGCTGCTGCTCCACTAATAGTACTAACCTTTAACAGTTAATTTTACAAATTTTCATTAATTACTAGTTTCTATGTAACTGTTTTTATATTGTTTTACTTTCTTTTTTATTCAAGAAAATGTTTTTAATTTATTTATCTTATTTTATTTTATAATTTTTTTTTTAAAAAGGACCTTATCTTCACCATACCTGGTTGTCCAAATTAGGCATAATAATGTGTTAATTCCACGACTGTATATATCGGTTGATATCGGTTGATATCGGTATCGGTAATTAAAGAGTTGGACAATATCGGCATATCGGATATCGGCAAAAAGCCATTATCGGACATCCCTAGTTCAAACAAAAAGGTGCTTGGAGCGGTGTCAGGTTTGCCCCCTCTCTGCTTTGTAGATATCAGGTCCTTCCTGTGGCAGCCCAATAGGTCAAAGAAACCGACACCACCACGGCGCATTCCATCGCACACAAGCTGTCCTCCTTTTGCTTGATAAGATCAAAGACAGCTTTTGTCTTCACGCAGGGCAACCTGAACTCATAGCAAACAAGTTATATACAATTATTCTGACAGTATGTGTCATTGATAAAACTTTCGGCGCAATAAAAATGCAATAATTGGGGACGGAAATTTGATCCGTCAAATATAAACAAAACAAAACACCGGCGGAAAGCGATAATCGATCAAATTTAAAAAAAAACAAGCAAACCGGGTAGTAAAAAATAAAGAAATTAAAATCCGCATCCAGGGGACGCGCAAGCTTTTGGAATTGAATGCGTAAAAAGACACAAAAAGTGCGTTAACGCCAACACTGATGCTCCCCCATGAAGGCAATGGACGCTTGAACATGTTTAATGCGCAATCAATGAGAAGAGAGTCGCCAAAGTCGCTGGTGCTGAACAAAGATTGAAAGAATATTTAGATTGAGTCTGCGGTTGGTAAGTAGAAAAGTTGGTAGAGTGAGAGGTTATTTCCACTGTAGTTGTGGCGGACCAGCACAAATAAATGAATGTACGGTGACGGTGACTTTTGTATTCTTTACTGTTCCAGATGGCCTCCATGAAAATGTTTCAAATCCAGTTCCACACGGGCTTTGTCCCCAGAAATGCCACCACTGTGAAGTTTGCCAAGTAGGTTTCCGAAACGGAGCTCAGTCACCCTGAACGACGTCCCTGGCGTTGACCTGTGCGCTCTCCTCACAGGTACGACCTGGACGCCTGTGACATCCAGGAGAAGTATCCAGACTTGTTCCAGGTCAACCTCGACATCGAAGTGGAGCCCAGAGAGAGGCCCAGCGCCAAGACCCCGCCATGGGACGGCTACCAGACCAAGGGCCTTAACCCCAAAATCCTCTTCTCCTCTCGCGATGAGCAGCAGGAGATCCTCAGCAAGTTTGGTAGGTGACGCAGTCAAACACTTTTGTTGTCTTTTGCACTTCATCTTCGCTACAAAGCCGTCCCAAGAACAGAAAGTCAACCAACAGGTGTGTCCATGAAAGACAGGGAAGGAATTTGGAGCAAAGTTCTGGGGCCGTACTTATCAAGCTTCTTAGAATTACTCCTAAGAAGTCTGCTAAGAGTTGACTTAAGAGTAAATCAATTCTTCGCTGAAAGCTGCACTTAAAAGTTAGTTATCAAGCGTCTTACTCACACTTTCAGCGAAGTGTAGGACTGAATCTTAAGTGTCACACTCAGAGCTGAATTACGACATTACTATGTGCCGTAAACGCAATTTTAGGTGACGTCATTTCCGTGTCCATAGAAATGACCAATCACGGAAGGGAATCCGTTGTCTAAGAATAAAGAAATATCTTGGAAATATTTAATTTTAAGTGTATATTTTGACAATAAACTACAAAATAATACAAAACAAACTAGTCCCCGCCGGCACTCACGCTACCGCTCCCTCTCTTCTCTCGCCCACACACTCACTGACGTCACTCACCTCACGGCCACACACATACGCTACTGTCATAACATTTTCTTTCCAATTCATTAATTAGGCAACTAATTTGAAACTGGTGTGGGTGGCTCTATATATACTAGCCCACTGCAGACACATGCAGAAATCAACAAGGAATCGAAAAGTATTAAATCTGTGACAAAAATCATATCCACTCTATCTAAACGATACCGTTTGATCAGCTGCTCGTCATCAAAAAAAACAAAAACATTGTTCCGTTCCCTGAACGTTCGTGCACGTCTCTCTCGCCTCAGTGCCATCCCCTGCTGGCAACTCCTAACCACTTAAGACACCTCTGAAGGTCTCTTAAATATCGTGGAGAGTAGGAGTGATTCTTAGACTTAAGAACGTTGATAAAAAGCTTTTATTCTGAAGTTTGAGAGTAGGACTAAATTTCGCAAATTCTCAGGACTTAAGTGTAAAATGGCACTCTAAGAAGCTTGATAAGTACGGCCCCTGTACTGTAAAGTTCAAATTTGAATGACAATAAAAAGTAAGTCTAAGTAATGACAACATAAAACAAACAGAAGAAGTCTGACACTAATGTCATAGAGAAATGTCTTAAGTGCAAAAATTATGACTAAAGTGGTGCAGCTGTATTTTCATTTGCACTTTTTAGATATTTATTACTAATTTATTGTATTTATTTTAGCACAACATAATACATATCGTGTGTACATTTATGTTTTCTAATCTGACCTAATCCTAAAGTTTGTTTGTTAAATTAATAATATAATCTTGCTTTTAAAGGCCTACTGAAATGACTTTTTTTTTGTATTTAAATGGGGATAGCAGATCCATTCTATGTGTCATACTTGATCATTTCGCGATATTGCCATATTTTTGCTGAAAGGATTTAGTATAGAACGACGACGATAAAGTTCGCAACTTTTGGTGTCTGATTAAAAAAAAAAAGCCTTGCCCGTACCGGAAGTAGCGTGACGTCACCGGAGGAAGGGCTGCTCACATTTTCCTATTGTTTTCAATGCAGCGAGAGAGATTCGGACCGAGAAAGCGACGATTACCCCATTAATTTGAGCGAAGATGAAAGATTTGTGGATGAGGAACGTGAAAGTGACGGACTAGAGTGCAGTGCAGGACGTATCTTTTTTAGCTCTGACCGTAACTTAGTTACAAGGGTTCATTGGATTCCACACTCTCTCCTTTTTCTAATGTGGATCACGGATTTGTATTTTAAACCACCTCGGATACTATATCCTCTTGAAAATGAGAGTCGAGAACGCCAAATGGACATTCACAGTGACTTTTATCTCCACGACAATACATCGGCGCAGCATTTTAGCTACTGAGCTAACGTGATAGCATCGGGCTTAACTGCATATAGAAACAAAACAAATAAGCCCCTGACTGGAAGGATAGACAGAAGATCAACAATACTACCAAACTCTGGACATGTAACTACACGGTTACCGTAATTTCCGGACTATAAGCCGCTACTTTTTCCCCTCGTTCTGGTCCCTGAGGCTTATACAAGGGTGCGGCCTGTTCTTCTCCGACACCGACGAAGAGGATTTCGGTGGTTTTAGTACGCAGGAGGAAGACGATGACACAATGATTAAAGACTGACTTTTCATATACCGGTAGGCTGGTTATTTTGATAACGTACAGGCGAGCACTTTGTATTACTTTGCACCGTTGTATTATTTGTACTCTGCACGAATGCTGTTCGCCATGTCAAAGATGTGAAAGTTTGATTGAACGATTGAAAGATTTATAGTTAATAAATGGGACGCTTTGCGTTCCCAAACAGTCATCTCTGTCCCGACAATCCCCTCCGTGGTAGCAGGAACCCCTATATACTACGCTAATTACACATCAAAACCCTGCGGCTTATAGTCGGGTGCGGCTTATATATGGAGCAATCTGTATTTCCCCCTAAATTTAGCTGGTGCGGCTTATAGTCAGGTGCGGCTTATAGTCCGGAAATTACGGTAATGCTTTCCAGCTTGGCGAAGCTTAGCAATGCTGTTGCTAACGACGCCATTGAAGCTAACTTAGCTACGGAACCTCGACAGAGCTATGCTAAAAACATTAGCTCTGCACCTACGCCAGCTCTCATCTGCTCATCAACACCCGTGCTCACCTGTGTTCTAGCGATCGACGGAGCGACGATCACCGATGCGGTCGGCGGCCCGGAGACGGAGGAAGTCAAGGTGAGGTCGGCGGTTAGCGCGTCTGCTGTCCATCTCAAAGTCCTCCTGGTTGTGTTGCTGCAGCCCGCCGCTAATACACCGATCCCACCTACAGCTTTCTTCTTTGCAGTCTCCATTGTTCATTAAACAAATTGCAAAAGATTCACCAACACAGATGTCCAGAATACTGTGGAATTTTGAGATGAAAACAGAGCTTTTTGTATTGGATTCAATGGGCTCCGAATACTTCCGTTTAACTATTGACGTCACGCGCAAACGTCATCATATCGAAACGTTTTCAGCCGGAAGTTTGCCGGGAAATTTAAAATGTCACTTTATAAGTTAACCCGCATGTGTTGCAATGTTAAGATTTCATCATTGATATATAAACTATCAGACTGCGTGGTCGCTAGTAGTGGCTTTCAGTAGGCCTTTAAATCATTTTACAAGGTATTAAAACTGTAAGTAGGGTAGATATTTAATTGTATTGAATATGATCAAAATCAAGAGCGAGATTACTAATTTCAGTGATAATATTGGAGTGGTCCCCGGGTCCTTCTGTAGTGGAAAAGTTGGGTCCTGAGGTCAAACAGATAAAGAACCCCTGCTATGTACAAGGACCCTGCAGATGGAAATTACCCTTTGGCTACAATCTGCCATATTTACATTTTATATGTTCATTAATGTGCATTAATGTACTATAACAAATGGCGACTTCCTATCAGGAGTTGTAATATACATCTAATAACAAGTTATTGGTGTGTTTAGTGCAGGGGTGTCCAAAGTGCGGCCCGCAGCTAATTGTTTACCGGCTCGCCACACATTCTGGAAATGCTCTTGCAAAAATAAAACATTAAAAAATGTGGAATGAGGTGTGTTGGAAGCAGATCAGAATCATATCCATATTTAAGTGTTACTTCTTTCTAAAAACTCCTATAGTCATATTTACATCAGCTAATGTCTCGTGTGGTACAAAGTGCTTGGATTCGAGTGTCCTTGGTTAGAGTCAGAGCGCTGTTTATTCTCTTTGTTGAGACTGCCATTACATTCCTAAGATAAGGAGCACAGCTAGACTGGGGAAACAGCAGGCAGATCACGGGACTTCCGGGGGTTTGAGGGGAGACCGAGCTAGACCGATCTGGACCGGGCTGGGGAACGCTGGTGTGCTGGATTGGTCTCCCGTTTGTCCTCTAAGCTTGGAGAATAAACCACAAAATACCAACTGCTGCCTGTTGATTGAATATAAACATCAGCTAATTGCCATGAAAAGAATCTGGGAGAGACTAGCAATTTGAATTCCCCATTGGAGGAATGCTGGTCAACGCAACAGGTGAAATCTAACTAGACAAAGTTGCAATGTTGACACAAAGTTGCCATGCAGGCAGTTTTTTTTTCTTTTCCATCCATCCATTTTCTACTGCTTGTCCCTTTTGGGTTGGCGGGGGGTGCTGGAGCCTATCTCAGCTGCATTCGGGCGGAAATGCGGGGTACACCCTGGACAAGTCTTTGTCTATCTTTATTTTTCTTTTTTTGCCGTTGCTAAAAAAACAATGTTATAATGAATTATTGACCTATTCAAAGCTCCAATTATTTTAAATATTTCACTTTAAAATGTTTTATGTGGAAAATATTGCTTATATTGTGTGGTTGCCATACAAAAACACCAACGTTTTATTTGACAAAAGAGCATAAAACAAACAAAATTAAAGCTGCAACCAGCGTTGGTCGGGTCCGCATTTTGGCAGGTGCTAGTCCTAGGTGTCCCAATACTTTTGTCCAGTGGTAGTCCTGAGTGAGACCTACATAGAGGTGTTTGTTTCGTGTCTCTACGATATTCGTACTGGGAGTTAGAGGAAGTTGTGTCTGTGTCTTTTTCCTAGGTGTCGCGGCACAGTGGTTGTTTTCTTTGACGGCGCGTAAAATCACAGCAGCGGAGCAACTTTAGTGCTGCGGGTCTTTGAAGGCTCGTAAAATCTAAACGGTAGCACGACAAACGCGCTCAGAATATTTCAGATAACGTTTGATGTTTGGTGACCGGTTGTAACAAAAATCTTGTTTTGAAGGAGGAATAGCAAACTTCCTGTTGATTTTTGCTGAAGGATGTCAATCTATGAAATGTAGGTCTAGGTGAGACCTACATAGAGGTATTTGTTTCATGTCTCTAAGACATTAAAAAATCCTAAAATCATTTTTAAGGTTGTATTTTTTCTCTAAAATTGTCTTTCTGAAGGTTATAAGAAGCAAAGTAAAAAAAATAATGAATTTATTTAAACAAGTGAAGACCAAGTCTTTAAAATATTTTCTTGGATTTTCACATTCTATTTGAGTTTTGTCTCTCTTAGAATTAAAAATGTCGGGCAAAGCGAGACCAGCTTGCTAGTAAATAAATAAAATTTAAAAAATAGAGGCAGCTAACTGGTAAGTGCTGCTATTTGAGCTATTTTTAGAACAGGCCAGCGGGCTACTCATCTGGTCCTTACGGGCTACCTGGTGCCCGCGGGCACCGCGTTGGTGACCCTTGCTGTAGATATTTACCGTAAGCGTTAAATTAAAAAAAGATAATAATAATTTGACTTGTTTTTAACATTTTAATGACTTAGAGCAGGGGTCACCAACGCGGTGCCCGCGGGCACCAGGTAGCCCGTAAGGACCAGATGAGTAGCCCGCCGGCCTGTTCTAAAAATAGCTCAAATAGCAGCACTTACCAGTGAGCTGCCTCTATTTTTTAAATTGTATTTATTTACTAGCAAGCTGGTCTCGCTTTGCCCGACATTTTTAATTCTAAGAGAGACAAAACTCAAATAGAATTTGAAAATCCAAGAAAATATTTTAAAGACTTGGTCTTCACTTGTTTAAATAAATTCATTATTTTTTTTACTTTGCTTCTTATAACTTTCAGAAAGACAATTTTAGAGAAAAAATACAACCTTAAAAATGATTTTAGGATTTTTAAACACATATACCTTTTTACCTTTTAAATTCCTTCCTCTTCTTTCCTGACAATTTAAATCAATGTTCAAGTACATTTATTTGTTTTATTGTAAAGAATAATAAATACATTTTAATTTAATTCTTCATTTTAGCTTCTGTTTTTTCAACAAAGAATATTTGTGAAATATTTCTTCAAACCTATTATGATTAAAAATTCAAAAAAAAAATTCTGGCAAATCTAGAAAATCTGTAGAATCAAATTTAAATCTCATTTCAAAGTCTTTTGAATTTCTTTTAAAATTTTTGTTCTGGAAAATCTAGAAGAAATAATGATTTGTCTTTGTTAGAAATATAGCTTGGTCTAATTTGTTATATATTCTAACAAAGTGCAGATTGGATTTTAACCTATTTAAAACATGTCATCAAAATTCTAAAATTAATCTTAATCATGAAAAATTACTAATGATGTTCCATAAATTATTTTTTTTATTTTTTGAAAAAGATTCGAATTAGCTAGTTTTTCTCTTCTTTTTTTCGGTTGAATTTTGAATTTTAAAGAGTCGAAATTGAAGATAAACTATGTTTCAAAATTTAATTGTCATTTTTTTCTTGTTTTCTCCTCTTTTAAACCATTCAATTAAGTGTAAATATCATTTATTATTAATAATAACATGGAGTTAAAAGTAAATTGAGCAAATTGGCTATTTCTGGCAATTTATTTAAGTGTGTATCAAACTGGTAGCCCTTCGCATTAATCAGTACCCAAGAAGTAGCTCTTGCTTTCAAAAAGGTTGGTGACCCCTGACTTAGAGCCTTTATGGTCCCCGGGAGCCTTAAATGTAAAAAAACAAAATCCATATATTTTGTTATGGTTTAAAAATGAAAAATATCAAAATGGCCCACACATGCTTTAATTTTTCCATGTGCGGCCCTCCAGTGGAAAAAGTTTGGACACCCCTGGTTTAGTGGGACAGGCCAAAGTTAAATTGGAGAAAATGTAGCACATGCGTCACGGACCGGTGGTTGGAGACCACTGCCCTAATGGCATCTTGTGAGTTTGTGGCTGCACCAGAGCAGTGTCATGATTCTGAATAGGTAGAAGCACCGCCTTTGATCCCGACATGTACGGTCTCAACTGCAGGTAAACCAGAACTGCCTCGTCAGCCGGGGTCCTCAGCCTTCTATGACTCCAGTTTGCCACCGGAGCCTGCGCAGACCCCGGAAAACTCTACCGCAACCGAAGCAGAATCTTCTGAGAGCCCGGACGCCGACAACTTCTTCCAGACTTTGGACTGGGAAGGTATTCTTTCGTGAGTCAAAGGCTCACTTGTTGCAGGCCTGACCCTCACGCGGTCTGTGTGTTAGATGTCGGCGCCCCCCAGGAGGCCTCCGATAGTCAAGGAGGCGGATCCATGAACGACCAGGACGATCTGAGCGATCAGTCAGAAGGAGAGTCCTACTCCTACTCTGCTCCCAGTGGAGGGGGTCTGTCTCGGGACACCAGTGAACCCCTGTTTGACGCAGACTTCCAGGTACAAACCCTCTTCCACGGCCCTGGGGACTTTGGTTTTGAAAGCCTCCCTTTTCTCTCCCGTCAGACTCCTTCCCCGGGAGCCGAGGACTCGCCCGCCGACGACACGGCCGACCTCTTAGGTTTGAACTCTGACCCCGCGCCTCCTCAGGTGGGCCTGAAAGCCTCCTCCAGCCAAAGTGACCTCCTCAACGACCTGTTTGCGCCCCCCGCGGCAGTGCAGGAAGACTTGTTCTTTAGCGGAGAAGCTGGCGGCTCCAAACGTGAGCGTCCAGCATTTATAGAGAAATAGTCATTCTGCATGACGTCAAATATGCACTTTGTGTCCGTGCTGTAGCCACGAGCGACCTGTTCGACCCCTTCGGCATGGGCTCCAGCTCCGGGGTGGGCTCCAGCGTGGGCTCCTCTCGGCAGGCCTCCGGTGCCGACCTGTTTGGGGACTTGTTAAGCTCGGACGGTTCCGCCGGCAGCAGCTTCAGCGCAGCCCGGAGCAACCCCGCCCCCGTCTCCAACGCCAGCCTCTTTGACCTGGGTGAGTTGACCAGGGTGGAGTCACCCGCCGCCGGCCGCGCGGCTAATCCTCGCTTGTACCTCCCCCGCAGACAAGTTGGTGAAGGACGCTCCCAAGATGACGACGTCCGCCAGCCACCCTGACCTCCTGCGGGGGTGGGACAGCTGGGCGGCGAGCACGAGCACGTCCACCAGCGTGAGCTCCACTGCCAGCAGGCCCGCCTACACCAGCACAGGTGGGTGTTTTGATTGATTGATTGAGACTTTTATTAGTAGGTTGCACAGTGAAGTACATATTCCGTACAATTGACCACTAAATGGTAACACCCCAATAAGTTTTTCAACTTGTTTAAGTCGGGGTCCACTTAAATTGATTCATGATACAGATATATACTATCAGATATATACTATCATCATAATACAGTCATCACATAAGATAATCACATTGAATTATTTACATTATTTACAATCAGGGGTGTGGAAGGGGGTGGGGGGTAGGATATGGACATCAAGTAGTGGACATAGAGAGAGAGAGAGATCAGAAGGCAAAAGAAAAAGTATCTGCATTTGATTGTTTACATTTGATTATTAGCAATCCGGGGAGGGTGTTAGTTTAGGGTTGTAGCTGCCTGGAGGTGAACTTTTATTGCGGTTTTGAAGGAGGATAGAGATGCCCAACACCTGTTGGGAGCGCATTCCACATTGATGTGGCATAGAAAGAGAATGAGTTAAGACCTTTGTTAGTTCGGAATCTGGGTTTAACGTGGTTAGTGGAGCTCCCCCTGGTGTTGTGGTTATGGCGGTCATTCACGTTAAGGAAGCAGTTTGACGTGTACTTCAGTATCAGGGAGGTGTAGCGGACACAAGGCTGAAGCTTAGAGGTGACAGAGCTTTCGCCGCTGCTGCTCCCAAGCTCTGGAACGACCTACCTCTTAGTGTTAGACAAGCCTCCTCTCTTCCTGTTTTTAAATCCCTCTTAAAAACATACTTTTATTCCATGGCTTTTAACACTGAGTGATACCCATCCTGCAATGGCGCCCCACAATACACCTGCTGTCAACCTGTTTTTATGTTTTTATATTTTATTTATTTATTTATTTTTAATCTTGTTCTGTTTGTGTTGTGTTGTTTGCTCGGTTCTCGTATTATTTTTAACCTGCCCATTGTACAGCACTTTGGCTACCCCTGTGGTCAATTTTAAATGTGCTTTATAAATAAAGTTGATTTGATTTGATTTGATTAGATTTGATTTTATAGACCAGGCTCAGTGCAAGTTGTTTAACTCTGTCCTCCACCCTGAGCCAGCCCACTTTAGAGAAGTGGGTAGGAGTGAGGTGGGATCTGGGGTGGAGGTCTAGAAGTAACCTGACTAGCTTGTTCTGGGATGTTTGGAGTTTAGATTTGAGGGTTTTGGAGGTGCTAGGGTACCAGGAGGTGCATGCGTAATGGAAAAAGGGTTGAACGAGAGTTCCCGCCAGAATCCTCAAGGTGCTTTTGTTGACCAGAGAGGAGATTCTGTAGAGAAATCTTGTTCGTTGGTTAACCTTTTTGATTACCTTGGTTGCCATTTTATCACAGTTGGGCTGGTAAAACTAATCACATTACTCTGCCGAGCTCTAGACAGCACCGACACTCAACAACAACACATCATTTGCAGACTATAATTACTGCTTTGCAAAAAATATTTTTAACCCAAATAGGTGAAATGAGATCATCTCCCACGGTGCACCAGACTGTATCTCACGGCACACTAGTATGCCGCGGCACAGTGGTTGAAAAACACTGGTCTAAACCACGCATTAAAAAATTTGACTTAAAAAATTATCGATCATCAATCTTCACCAAGAAGTCACTTTCGTCACTTGATTGACATTCACCAGTTCCATTGGCAGCAAAACAGGCCTACCACCATGCTTGACGGTAGGCATGGTGTTCCTGGGATTAAAGGCCTCACCTTTTTCTCCTCCAAACATATTGCTGGGTATTGTGGCCAAACAGCTCCATTTTAGTTTCATCTGACTAGTCTAAACAAAGGGAGTGGGGGCGAGGGACAGAGGGAAGATCACGGGACTTCCGGGGGTTTGAGGGGAGACCGAGCTAGACCGGGCGAGGGAACACTGGTGTGCTAGATTGGTCTCACGTTTGTCCTCTAAGCTTGGAGAATAAACCACAAAATACCAACTACAGCCTGGTGATTGAATATAAACATCAGCTTATTGCCATAAAAAGAATCTGGGAGAGACTAGCCATTTGAATTCCCCATTGGAGGAACGCTGGTCAACGCAACAGCATGTAGTTGTACTACGATCGCTCCTGCATAAATTAAAAATGGCGGACTCGCGATAAGCCCTCTGGGTAAACCTTTACCATATGTGGAGATATCCGCAGACGCCACAATCTCAAACGGCTTGTTTGGAAGACGTATGAAAGAAGGTAAGGTTCTTTTATAAATATCTCCACCATGCTTCCATGGTTTGAGTTGACATTGTCAGGACTTGTGCAGATCCCAAATACACAAGAGCAGGTACCATCAGGAAAGAAAAGTTGGGTCCTCTTTAAGATGTGAGTGTTCTGAGTTAGGAGCTTAGTCATAACTCAGAGTTCATCTTTTTGTGCTTTCTTCAAATGTCTGACGGGTCGTGGTAAAGTGCCACAAGAGGTCCTTATTGACTTTTTTTTTTGCATATTTCTGTGTTTGTAGCTTCTAGTCTGGCGTCAATGTCAAAGGCCAAATCTCAGACCTTTGATCCTTTTGCTGACTTGGGAAACCTCAGCTCCAAACGACCAAGTAAGTCTAACAGATGAGATTAGGTTTTACTGACGCACTGAATTCAACTGACCAAGCTTGTCTCGTCCAGATTCAACCAACAGTACCATGTCCGGCACAAAAGTACCTTCGTCTTCCTCCTCCTCTTCGTCCTCTGCCGCCAAGCCTCAAGCCCAGTCCTGGCAGGCCGGTAGAGCTGCTTCCAGTCAAAACAAACAATGGCAGTCTGGGTCTGCGCCCAAGGAGGCGTCGGCCCCGCAGCCTTCCGGCGCTCAGTCTGCCAAGCCCAACTACAACCTCAACTTCTCCAGCGTCATCGGAGGCCGGGAGGAGCGAGGCGTTCGAACTGCGGGATTTGGTAAGCACATGATAATAGTCATCATGGATTAGATTTATATAGCGCTTTTGTACACGCTTAAAGCGAGAAGTGAGAGCCATGGTGGTGGTAAGGTACATTTGTAGCCACAGCTGCCCTGGGGTAGACTGGCGGAAGCTGGAATTGAACCTACAACCCTCAAGTTGCTGGGCACGGCCGCTCTACTAATCAGAGCCACGCCGTCCATTACATTCAAAGTTTCTGTTTTTATTTTTTTTAATATAAAATACATTTATATTAAAAATTAGAAATTAATTAATTCAGATAGATAGAGATAGATCAGATAGGTCTTTATTGTCAGGAGGGAGGGAGGTCAAAAGTGTCCATCGTTGAGGTGTCCTCGGAAACACCCTGGTCCTGTTTTCACAGCGTCAAGGCCGTTCGAGGGAGTCAAATCGTAGATTAGGATGTTTGTTTTCCGCGAGCAGACAAAACAATGACTTGTCTGTTCTATTCGTCCATGCTGGGTTATATATTAATTAGACTAAAAAAGAAGTACAATTTAAATAATAAGAACTAGATGAGGCAATTCCTGAAGGAATGACATGGTGGGAATGCTCCAATGCTGAGGTTGAACTGAAATGCTGACAGAATGTAGTCTGAATGTTGAACTTGGGAAAGTGTTAGTTTCAATGTCCAGGATGAGTGGAATGTGTTGATGTTGGAATGGTTTGAATCGCTTTAAAAATGTAGAAATGGTGGAAGTTTGAAAAATGGTCAATTCATTTCAATGGGAACTTCCTGGAAATTTGGGAATTTGGAGAAAAGCGGTATTTTTTAAAAATGATAAGGAGCATGAATGTCCTGAATGAGCTGAACTGGTTGGTGTTGGAATTGTTTAAATCGGGCAAGAAATGTTGAGGTAGTAACACTTTTTATTGAGAAATTGTTTTATGGAATTTCCAAAAAAAACGGGAATTTTTCAGTTTCTTAAACCAACCTGTTTTTTTGTCCTGACTAAGAGAAATGTTTTGACAGTGGAACAATTGAAATGGGTTGAAAAATGTGAAAGGAGTCATCGCGGTAAAAAAAAGGTTGGAAATAAGGTTAGAAAAAAACTGGAATTCCTGGAAATTTGTTGAACGTTGAAAAATGGTTGTTTGAATTTCCAGGATGAATTGAATGTGTTGAAGGTGGAATGGTTTGATTCGGTTAAAACATTTGGGAATTGTGGAAGTTTGAAAATTGGATAATTCATTTTGAATGGGGAAATATCCCTAAAAACTGGGAATTCGAGGAAATCCTGTTTTTTTTCAAATTATTTTTTAATTCCTGAAAAGGCTGAATATTTTCAAGTTGAAAGTTGGAAGGGTTTGAATCGAATAAAAATGTGGGGGGTTGTGCAACTTTGAAAAATGTCCCATTCATTTCAAAGGGAATTTAGGGAAAAGCGGAAATTTTTTTGAAAATGCTAAAACATTTGAATGTTCTGAATGGTTGGTGTTGGAATTTTGCAAATCGAGAAATTTGAAGTAGTAACATTTGTAATTGAGAAATGGTATTACGTAATTTCGGGAAAACCGGGAATTCCTGGAATTTTTTTGAATGTGGAAAAATGATAGTTTGAATGTCCAGGATGGGTTGAATGTGGTGAGGGTGAAATGGTTTAAAATTGTTTGAAAAATGTTGAAATTGTGGAAGTTGGAAAAATGGACAATTCATTTTGAATGGGGAAAATGGAAAAAAAAATAAGAATTTGGGGAAATCCGGGATTTTTTTTTTAATTTGAAAAAAGGGTAGTTTGAATTTCCAGAATGGTGGAATAATTTGAACGAGTGGAAAAATGGGGAAAGTTTGAAAATTGGCCAATTAATTTTAAATGGGAAAATCGTCCTGGAAATCTGGGATTTTATTTTTATTCTTTAAGGCGAAGTCCGCGATTCCCAAATAGGCTGAACAGTTTGAAGTTGGAAGGGTTTGAATGGGTTGAAAAATGTGAAAAGAGTCTTCGCAGTAAAAAAGGTTGGAAATAAGGTTAGAAAAAAACGGGAATTCCTGGAAATTTGTTGAAAGTGGAAAAATGGTTATTTGAATTTCCAGGATGAATTGAATGTGTTGAAGGTGGAATGGTTTGATTCAGTTAAAACATTTGGGAATTGTGAAAGTTTGAAAATTGGATAATTCATTTTGAATGGGGAAATATCCCTAAAAACTGGGAATTCTGGGAAATCCTGGGTTTTTTTAAATTATTTTTTAATTCCTGAAAAGGCTAAATTTTTTCAAGTTGAAAGTTGGAAGGGTTTGAATCGAATAAAAATGTGGGGGGTTGTGCAACTTTGAAAAATGTCCCATTCATTTCAAAGGGAATTTCGGGAAAAGCGGGAATTTTTTTGAAAATTCTAAAACATTTGAATGTTCTGAATGGTTGGTGTTGGAATTTTGCAAATCGAGAAATTTGAAGTAGTAACATTTGTAATTGAGAAATGGTATTACGGAATTTCGGGAAAACCGGAAAATTCCTGGAAATTTTTTGAACGTGGAAAAATTATAGTTTGAGTCCAGGATGGGTTGAATGTGGTGAGGGTGAAATGGTTTAAAATTGTTTGAAAAATGTTGAAATTGTGGAAGTTGGAAAAATGGACAATTCATTTTGAATGGGGGAAAATGGAAAAAAAAATAACAATTTGGGGAAATCCGGGAATTTTTTTTTTATTTGAAAAAAGGATAGTTTGAATTTCCAGAATGGTGGAATAATTTGAACGACTTGAAAAATGGGGAAAGTTTGAAAATTGGCCAATTAATTTTAAATGGGAAAATCGTCCTGGAAATCTGGGATTTTATTTGTATTTTTTAAGGCAAAGTCCGCGATTCCCAAATAGGCTGAACAGTTTGAAGTTGGAGGGGTTTGAATGGGTTGAAAAATGTGAAAAGAGTCTTCACAGTAAAAAAGGTTGGAAATAAGGTTAGAAAAAAACGGGAATTCCTGGAAATTTGTTGAAAGTGGAAAAATGGTTATTTGAATTTCCAGGATGAATTGAATGTGTTGAAGGTGGAATGGTTTGATTCGGTTAAAACATTTGGGAATTGTGAAAGTTTGAAAATTGGATAATTCATTTTGAATGGGGAAATATCCCTAAAAACTGGGAATTCTAGGAAATCCTGGGGTTTTTTAAATTATTTTTTAATTCCTGAAAAGGCTAAATTTTTTCAAGTTGAAAGTTGGAAGGGTTTGAATCGAATAAAAATGTGGGGGGTTGTGCAACTTTGAAAAATGTCCCATTCATTTCAAAGGGAATTTCGGGAAAAGCGGGAATTTTTTTGAAAATGCTAAAACATTTGAATGTTCTGAATGGTTGGTGTTGGAATTTTGCAAATCGAGAAATGTTGAAGTAGTAACATTTGTAATTGAGAAATGGTATTACGGAATTTCGGGAAAACCGGAAAATTCCTGGAAATTTTTTGAACGTGGAAAAATGCTAGTTTGAATGTCCAGGATGGGTTGAATGTGGTGAGGGTGAAATGGTTTAAAATTGTTTGAAAAATGTTGAAATTGTGGAAGTTGGAAAAATGGACAATTTATTTTGAATGGGGGAAAATGGGAAAAAAAATAACAATTTGGGGAAATCCGGGAATTTTTTTTTTATTTGAAAAAAGGATATTTTGAATTTCCAGAATGGTGGAATAGTTTGAATTGGTTGAATAATTTGGAAATGGGGAAAGTTTGAAAATTGGCCAATTCATTTTAAAATAGGAAAATCGTCCTGGAAATCTAGGATTTTTTTTTTTTTTAAGGGGAAGTCCGCGATTCCTAAATAGGCTGAACAGTTTGAAGTTGGAAGGGTTTGAATGGGTTGAAAAATGTGGAAGGTAGAGCGCACCAAAATGTGGAGAAGAAGAAGAAGAAGTTGCATAATAGATGAATGTTGGTGTAGAAAAGCATGTGTGAATGTTTTGGAGCATTCACACAATAAATACATTTAATGAGAAAACTACTTTTGCATCCTTCTAAAATCCTCCTGTCCTGACGTGACCCAGGCCCCAAGCCCAAAGTAAAGGAGGAGGACTTCGGGGACTTGCTGTCCACTCAGGGTTTCTCCTCCAAGTTTGACAGAAAAGGGCCGAGGACTATCGCTGAAATGAGGAGGGAGGAGCTCACAAGAGAAATGGATCCTCTCAAACTACAGGTGACATGCTTTTTTTTTTTATTGGCTCTGTTCTTCAAATACATTCATTAACTTTTACACCAGGAGTGTCAAACTAGTTTAATGTTTTTGTAAACAAACAACTATGTGCTCCAATCACTTTATCACAGTGGTTCTTAACCTTGTTGGAGGTACGGAACCCCAGCAGTTTCATATGCGCATTCCCCCAACACTACTTTAGTGGAAAATAAAATTTTATTTTTTGTCAAATTCAAGACAAAGTTATATATAGAGGGTTAGGGTTATAATAAGGCCATGCCGAATAAGGCATTAATAAGTACTTAATAATGACTAGTTAAGAGCCAATATGTTACTAATTTACATGTTAATAAGCAACTAATTAATGATGAATATGTTCCCCATACTAAAGTGTTACCATGTTTTTTTACTGGTGCATAAAATGAACCGTGCATGAACATCACATCTCTCGTTTATGTTTTACTTGGTAAACACTTGAACGCAACATTCTTACTATTGATGTACTTAATAGACATTTGAACGCAACAATCTCGTTAATGTTTTACTTGGTAAACACTTGAACGCAACATTCTTACTTTTAATGTACTTGGCAGACATTTGAATGCAACACTATTATTTTACTTGGTAAACACTTGAACACACCATCCTTGCTATTGATGTACTTAATAGACATTTGAACGCAACACTCCCACTATTATTTTGCATGGTAAACACTTGAACACACCATCCTTACTATTGATGTACTTAATAGACATTTGAACGCAACGCTCCCACTATTATTTTACTTGGTAAACACTTGAACACACCATCCTTGCTATTGATGTACTTAATAGACATTTGAACGCAACACTCCCACTATTATTTTACATGGTAAACACTTGAACACACCATCCTTACTATTGATGTACTTAATAGACATTTGAACGCAACACTCCCACTATTATTTTACATGGTAAACACTTGAACACACCATCCTTACTATGGATGTACTTAATAGACATTTGAACGTAACACTCCCACTATTATTTTACTTGGTAAACACTTGAACACACCATCCTTACTATTGATGTACTTAATAGACATTTGAACGCAACACTCCCACTATTATTTTACATGGTAAACACTTGAACACAACATCATTACTATTGATGTACTTAACAGACATTTGAACGCAACACTCCTGTTTGTTTTACTTGGTAAACACTTGAACACAACATTCTTACTATTGATCTACTTAGTAGACATTTGAACACAACATTCAACTTTTAATGTACTAAGTAGACATTTGAATGCAACACTATTATTTTACTTGGTAAGCACTTGAACACACCATCTATTGATGTACTTAATAGACATTTGAACGCAACACTCCCACTATTATTTTACTTGGTAAGCACTTGAACACACCATCCTTACTATTGGTGTACTTAGTAGACATTTGAATGCAACACTATTATTTTACATGGTAAACACTTGAACACAACATTCTTACTATTGATGTACTTAATAGACATTTGAACGCAACACTCCCACTATTATTTTACTTGGTAAACACTTGAACACAACATTCTTACTATTGATGTACTTAATAGACATTTGAACGCAACACTCCCACTATTATTTTACATGGTAAACACTTGAACACAACATTCTTACTATTGATGTACTTAATAGACATTTGAACGCAACACTCCCACTATTATTTTACATGGTAAACACTTGAACACAACATTCTTACTATTGATCTACTTAATAGACATTTGAACGCAACACTCCCACTATTATTTTACTTGGTAAACACTTGAACACAACATTCTTACTATTGATGTACTTAATCGACATTTGAACGCAACACTCCCACTATTATTTTACATGGTAAACACTTGAACACAACATTCTTACTATTGATCTACTTAATAGACATTTGAACGCAACACTCCCACTATTTTTTTACTTGGTAAACACTTGAACACAACATTCTTACTATTGATGTACTTAATAGACATTTGAACGCAACACTCCTGTTTATGTTTTACTTGGTAAACACTTGAACACAACATTCTTACTATTGATGTACTTAATAGACATTTGAACGCAACACTCCCACTATTTTTTTACATGGTAAACACTTGAACACAACATCATTACTATTGGTGTACTTAGTAGACATTTGAATGCAACACTATTATTTTACATGGTAAGCACTTGAACACACCATCCTTACTATTGGTGTACTTAGTAGACATTTGAATGCAACACTATTATTTTACTTGGTAAACACTTGAACACACCATCCTTACTATGGATGTACTTAATAGACATTTGAACGCAACACTCCCACTATTTTTTTACTTGGTAAACACTTGAACACAACATTCTTACTATTGATGTACTTAATAGACATTTGAACGCAACACTCCTGTTTATGTTTTACTTGGTAAACACTTGAACACAACATTCTTACTATTGATCTACTTAGTAGACATTTGAACGCAACACTCCCACTATTATTTTACATGGTAAACACTTGAACACACCATCCTTACTATTGGTGTACTTAGTAGACATTTGAACGCAACACTCCTGTTTATGTTTTACTTGGTAAACACTTGAACACAACATTCTTACTTTTAATGTACTAAGTAGACATTTGAATGCAACACTATTATTTTACTTGGTAAACACTTGAACACAACATCCTTACTATTGATGTACTTAATAGACATTTGAACGCAACACTCCCACTATTATTTTACATGGTAAACACTTGAACACAACATCATTACTATTGATGTACTTAACAGACATTTGAACGCAACACTCCTGTTTGTTTTACTTGGTAAACACTTGAACACAACATTCTTACTATTGATCTACTTAGTAGACATTTGAACACAACATTCAACTTTTAATGTACTAAGTAGACATTTGAATGCAACACTATTATTTTACTTGGTAAGCACTTGAACACACCATCTATTGATGTACTTAATAGACATTTGAACGCAACACTCCCACTATTATTTTACTTGGTAAGCACTTGAACACACCATCCTTACTATTGGTGTACTTAGTAGACATTTGAATGCAACACTATTATTTTACATGGTAAACACTTGAACACAACATTCTTACTATTGATGTACTTAATAGACATTTGAACGCAACACTCCCACTATTATTTTACATGGTAAACACTTGAACACAACATTCTTACTATTGATGTACTTAATAGACATTTGAACGCAACACTCCCACTATTATTTTACATGGTAAACACTTGAACACAACATTCTTACTATTGATGTACTTAATAGACATTTGAACGCAACACTCCCACTATTATTTTACATGGTAAACACTTGAACACAACATTCTTACTATTGATGTACTTAATAGACATTTGAACGCAACACTCCCACTATTATTTTACATGGTAAACACTTGAACACACCATCCTTACTATTGGTGTACTTAGTAGACATTTGAACGCAACACTCCTGTTTATGTTTTACTTGGTAAACACTTGAACACAACATTCTTACTTTTAATGTACTAAGTAGACATTTGAATGCAACACTATTATTTTACTTGGTAAACACTTGAACACACCATCCTTACTATGGATGTACTTAATAGACATTTGAACGCAACACTCCCACTATTATTTTACTTGGTAAACACTTGAACACACCATCCTTACTATTGGTGTACTTAGTAGACATTTGAATGCAACACTCCCACTATTATTTTACATGGTAAACACTTGAACACACCATCCTTACTATGGATGTACTTAATAGACATTTGAACGCAACACTCCCACTATTATTTTACTCTATAATGCCCCGCCCCCCTGCATACTTGGACATTTCGTTTGGACAAAGTTTGGCCCCCCCCCCCTGGTGTAAGGTGTCACATGACTGAGCGTGAAGAAGGTGTCATCGTATTGGCGATGCGTTCAAGTGCTTCGGTCCGTTCCTAGATCCTGGACTGGATCGAGGGCAAGGAGAGGAACATCCGCGCGCTGCTGTCCACGCTGCACACCGTGCTGTGGGAGGGCGAGACCCGCTGGAAGCCCGTGGGTATGGCAGACCTGGTGACGCCCGAGCAGGTGAAGAAGTTCTACAGGAAGGCCGTGTTGGTGGTCCACCCTGATAAGGTGCAGTATGAGGGTCATCACACGTAGACCTAGGCACGCTTGTTTTTTGGATAAAAATGAAGTATGAAGGAGACCAAGCTCCACCCATCCTGATGTACCCTATTTCCCCCAATATGGAAACAGTTCTTCCATATATTAGTGAAATAAGATATTTACACAGAAATATGTTGCACATGTTTATTCACATACCTTAATTGTTTCCAAATGGCAGTAAAACGGCTGATCAAACAAAACAGAAGTCATGGTCATGGACACACTCTCTGCAGAAACCGACTTAATAAGTCCCCGGTGACGTTTTTGTACATTTACGAAACTGAAACAATACAAAAAGAATGCCATTGTATGTTAACAATACCAACATGTTAGCATATTAGCTAATGCTAGCGACGCTTGCTTGATGACATTACGACAGCAGTATAATTATGCACGAAAACACTCCTGCAGGCACCTCAGAACGCTTTAGTGAGTAAGAATTGTTTTGGGTAGATTGTAAAACTTACAAACGTTGCTTAGGGTGATAAACTAGGAATCCATATGAGTAGCAACGTCATGGATGGCTAAATTACCAAACGGCACTTATGAAAAAAGTAATTTTTCATATGTTGGCCACGCCGGACTATAAGTGAAACGAGATATTTACACAGAAATATGTTGCACATGTTTATTCACATACCTTAATTGTTTCCAAATGGCAGTAAAACGGCTGATCAAACAAAACAGAAGTCATGGTCATGGACACACTCGCTGCAGAAACCGACTTAATAAGTCCCCGGTGACGTTTTTGTACATTTACGAAACTGAAACAATACAAAAAGAATGCCGTTGTATGTTAACAATACGAACAAAACATGTTAGCATATCAGCTAATGCTAACGACGCTTGCTTGATGACATTACGACAGCAGTATAATTATGCACGAAAACACTCCTGCAGACACCTCAGAACGCTTTAGTGAGTAAGAATTGTTTTGGGTAGATTGTAAAACTTACAAACGTTGCTTAGGGTGATAAACTAAGAATCATATGAGTAGGAACGTCATGGATGGCTAAATGACCAAACGACATTTATGAAAAAAGTAATTTTTCATATGTTGGCCACGCCGGACTATAAGTGAAATGAGATATTTGCACAGAAATATGTCGCACATGTTTATTCACATACCTTAATTGTTTCCAAATGGCAGTAAAACGGCTGATCAAACAAAACAGAAGTCATGGTCATGGACACACTCGCTGCAGAAACCGACTTAATAAGTCCCCGGTGACGTTTTTGTACATTTACGAAACTGAAACAATACAAAAAGAATGCCGTTGTATGTTAACAATACGAACAAAACATGTTAGCATATCAGCTAATGCTAACGACGCTTGCTTGATGACATTACGACAGCAGTATAATTATGCACGAAAACACTCCTGCAGACACCTCAGAACGCTTTAGTGAGTAAGAATTGTTTTGGGTAGATTGTAAAACTTACAAACGTTGCTTAGGGTGATAAACTAAGAATCATATGAGTAGGAACGTCATGGATGGCTAAATGACCAAACGACATTTATGAAAAAAGTAATTTTTCATATGTTGGCCACGCCGGACTATAAGTGAAATGAGATATTTGCACAGAAATATGTCGCACATGTTTATTCACATAGCTTAATTGTTTCCAAATGGCAGTAAAACGGCTGATCAAACAAAACAGAAGTCATGGTCATGCTATATTGTAAAACTTACAAACGTTGAAGAATCCATTTGAGTAGAAAAAAATACTGTTTGCATTACGGTCGTCAGCGAAGGAAAAAAACCCCACAAATTAGCCGCACCATTTTATCAGCCGCGAGGCTCAAAGCGTAGGGGGAAAAAAAGTAACCCCGGAATTCCCGGTGCCCGTCTTGTCCACGCAGGCGACGGACCAGCCGTACGAGCAGTACGCTAAGATGATCTTCATGGAACTGAACGACGCCTGGTCAGAGTTTGAGAACCAGGGATCCAAAGCGCTCTTTTAAAAACCGGCTCGACCCGGACCGGACCGAGCTGGACCGGATTTGGCCTTTTTGAAGACGACAAAAAACCACCCCCGAAACGGATTCAATCCTGGGTCAGATTGGACTGGACTGAGCCCACATTGGGCCTTCTTTGTTCTTCTTGTCGTCCCCTCGCCACCGGCCCCGCGGTGGTGGTGGTCCGCACTCGCCGTGGTGGTGGTGGTGGTGGTGGTGGTCCGCTCTCGGCGTGGTGGTCCGCACACACACCCGGAGTGACAATCACGTGACCAACACTTCACTTCAAACTGTCAACAACAACAGATTGTGTTCATGCCTGCAAGTGTTGCTAACGAGCAAAATGGAGACTTTGTGGCTGTCTAAGTATTATTATATTACTTTATTATTATTACATTATTACTTTATTATTATTACATTATTACTGCTAACTGACACTTGCAGGTTCGCTCTTAAAAAGTGCTCTTTTTTTTGTTTTAGCCTGGATGTTCATGTTAGGCTCTTATGGGAAAAAGTGGAGGATGGTCCTGCTCTCATGCTGCATTCAGGCAACTGGGACATCGGAACACTTTCTCTCCTCCTCCACTCAAAGCAGTATGTACCCACTAGTTCTACTATTTAGATTTAGGATGCTACATGAGCTCCACGCTACGCTGTGATGCTAACTGTTTGCACGCCAACAACGAGGCTCTTAATGATGGAGGGAGAGCATACAGTGAGCTACGTAACGTAGCATGTCGCTAACTGTATGCACGCCAATAACGAGAGGTAGCACATAGCCGGGATCGTGCTACGCTAGGTAGCTAACTGCTGCTCACCAACAGCGAGGCTCTTAATGATGGAGGGAGAGCATACAGTGAGCTACATAACGTAGCATGTCGCTAACTGTATGCACGCCAATAACGAGAGGTAGCACATAGCCAGGATCATGCTACGCTAGGTAGCTAACTGCTGCTCACCAAAAAACGAGGCTCTTGATGATGGAGGGAGAGCATACAGTTAGCAAGATGCTATGTTATGTAGCTAACTGTATGCTCCTCCATGATATCATACATGATGGAGGGAGAGCATACAGTTAGCAGCCTGCTATGTTATGTCACTAACTGTACACTCCATGATAAAATATGAGCGCATACGGTTAGCTCCATGCTATGCTATTTAGGTCACCATATACACCTCCATGATGTTTTATATGATAAGGGAGCGCATACAGTTAGCATCATGCTGTTTCGTGTAGCTTATAAATTATGATATATGATGGAGGGAGTGTACACAGTTAGCATCATGCTGTTATGTAGCTTATAAATCATGATATATGATAAGGGAGTGCATACAGTTAGCATCATGCTATGCTATGTAGCTTAATACATATGATGGAGGGAGCACATACAGTTAGCATCATGCTATGTTATGTAGCTTATTAATTATGATATATGATGGAGGGAGTGCATACACTGTTAGCATCATGCTATGTTAATAATGTAGCTTATTAATTATGGTATATGATGGAGTGCATACAGTTAGCATCATGCTATGTTGATAATGTAGCTTATTAACTATGATACATGATAAGGGAGTGCATACAGTTAGCATCATGCTATGTTAATAATGTAGCTTATTAATTATGATATATGATGGAGGGAGTGCATACAGTTAGCATCATGCTATGTTAATAATGTAGCTTATTATGATATATGATAAGGGAGTGCATACAGTTAGCATCATGCTATGTAATGTAGCTTATAAATAATGATATATGATGGAGGGAGGGCATACAGTTAGCATCATGCTATGTTATGTAGCTTATAAATAATGATATATGATGGAGGGAGGGCATACAGTTAGCATCATGCTATGTAATGTAGCTTATAAATAATGATATATGATGGAGGGAGGGCATACAGTTAGCATCATGCTATGTAATGTAGCTTATAAATAATGATATATGATGGAGGGAGGGCATACAGTTAGCATCATGCTATGTTATGTAGCTTATAAATAATGATATATGATGGAGGGAGTGCATACAGTTAGCATCATGCTATGTAATGTAGCTTATAAATAATGATATATGATGGAGGGAGGGCATACACGCACACTTATTGTCAATAGGATTTGGAAAAAACCGCATACAGTTGACCAAGTAGCCTAAGTTTGATACCGGCCCTCAGTTTGATTGACAGCTGTCACAACAAGTGAAGAGGGTGATTGACTGTGGCCCTTGGGGTCCACGGTGTGTTTTTGTACCAGCGATCATTGTAAATATGAAACATCATGAAGAATATTATCATCACTCTTTCTGCTCATTTGACTTTTGTTTCACCTCACGGACCAAACGTCACTTTCTTATTTATTCTTCTTTCTTTGTTAGGCCTTTTGTTGACACGTTAGACATTCTAATATATACAACATTCCAAAGTAAATAATACCAACGTGATGTTTCACCACACATCCTCTCTTTCTTCTTTCTTCTACTTGCCTTTGGGAAGATGTCTGCGACGTGGTCACGTGACCACTTTGGAAGTCACGTGACCACGTTGGAAGTCACGTGACCACGTTTGAAGTCACGTGACCACGTTGGAAGTCACGTGACACAATCATCCCCGCTATTACCGCATCAGCAAAACAAAGCGCTGATGTGCGACTAATACCATGAATGTACATTTCAATCATTAAAAGATCCCAGGAGAATATTTCCACATTTTGTCTATTTTTTTATTGGTTTTTTTTGCCTTTTGCTTTTACTGTCCGGCTGTCAGACACTCGTCATATTGACTAACTTCATAGTGTCAAGTCTTTCTGGGTTCCTTGTTAATCAAATGTATTATTATTAGGGTCCGCCTATTATTCCGCACCGTTGCGCACTACTTTGACCCCCTTTAACATGCTTCAAAACTCACCAAATTTTACACACACATACAAAAACGTGCCCCAACCAGTTCAGTAAAAAAAAAAACCAAACCCCAAAAATCACAATTGCGCTCTAGCGCCCTCTAGGAAGGGAACTGCCTCTAACTCCCACTAGGAAGGTCGTAGAGACATGAAACAAAAACCTCTATGTAGGTCTCACTTAGACCTACCTTTCATAATTTCACATCCTCGGGCTAAAACCAACAGGAAGATGGCAATTTCCCCTTCAAGACAAAAAATGACTAAAAACACTCATTTTTGATTTTTGAGCTGTAATTTTGGCAATTTCCCCTTCAAGACAAAAAATGACTAAAAACACTCATTTTTGATTTTTGAGCTGTAATTTTGGCAATTTCCCCTTCAAGACAAAAAATTACTAAAAACACTCATTTTTGATTTTTGAGCTGTAATTTTGGCAATTTCCCCTTGAAGACAAAAAATGACTAAAAACACTCATTTTTGATTTTGAAGCTGTAATTTTGGCAATTTCCCCTTCAAGACAAAAAATGACTAAAAACACTCATTTTTGATTTTTGAGCTGTAATTTTGGCAATTTCCCCTTCAAGACAAAAAATGACTAAAAACACTCATTTTTGATTTTTGAGCTGTAATTTTGGCAATTTCCCCTTCAAGACAAAAAATTACTAAAAACACTCATTTTTGATTTTTGAGCTGTAATTTTGGCAATTTCCCCTTCAAGACAAAAAATGACTAAAAACACTCATTTTTGATTTTGAAGCTGTAATTTTGGCAATTTCCCCTTCAAGACAAAAAATGACTAAAAACACTCATTTTTGATTTTTGAGCTGTAATTTTGGCAATTTCCCCTTCAAGACAAAAAATGACTAAAAACACTCATTTTTGATTTTTGAGCTGTAATTTTGGCAATTTCCCCTTCAAGACAAAAAATGACTAAAAACACTCATTTTTGATTTTTGAGCTGTAATTTTGGCAATTTCCCCTTCAAGACAAAAAATGACTAAAAACACTCATTTTTGATTTTTGAGCTGTAATTTTGGCAATTTCCCCTTCAAGACAAAAAATGACTAAAAACACTCGTTTTTGATTTTTGAGCTGTAATTTGACCCCCTTAAAATACTTCAAAACTCACCAAAATTCTCACACACATTGGGACTGGTGGAAACTGCGATCTAAAAAAAAACCGAATCCCAAAACTCAAAATTGTGCTCTACATAATTTTTGGAAAAAACAGAGAAAAAACTGCTCCTCAGAGGAAAACTCTGACAAAACTGCTTGTAACTTCCGGTAGGAACGTCTTAGAGACATGAAACAAATACCTCTATGTAGGTCTCGCCTAGACCTACATTTCATAGGTTGACATCCTTCAGCAAAAATCAACAGGAAGTTTGCTATTCCTCCTTCAAAACAAAATTTTTGTTACAAACGGTCACCAAACATCAAACGTTATCTCCTCTGAGCGCGTTTGTTGTTTCGGCTTCAAACTGCTACAGGAGAGAGATTGAACCCTTCTGATTAAAAGTTGACGACGGCGTTTTGATACGTGCTACAGTTTTGATTTTACGAGCCTTCAAAGACCCGCAGCACTGATGCTGTTCTGGTGCCAAAAATGACAACGAAAATGCGATTACTCCTTCTTTGTCCTCAATACACACAATAGCCTATAATGACAATGTGAACTCAGACACAACTTCCTCTAACTCCCAGTACGAATGTCGTAGAGACACGAAACAAAAACCTCTATGTAGGTCTCACTCAGGACTACCACTGGACAAAAGTATTGGGACACCTAGGACTAGCACCTGCCAAAAGGCGGACCCGACCAATGCTGCTTGCAGCTTTAATTATTAGGGTCCGCCTATTATTCCGCACCGTTGCGCACTACTTTGCCCCCCTTTAACATGCTTCAAAACTCACCAAATTTTACACACACATACAAAAACGTGCCCCAACCAGTTCAGTAAAAAAAAACAACAACCCAAAAATCAAAATTGCGCTCTAGCGCCCCCTAGGAAGAAAACTGCCTCTGACTCCCAGTAGGAATGTCGTAGAGACATGAAACCAAAACCTGTATGTAGGTCTCACTTAGACCTACTTTTCATTAATTAAGTTCTTCGGGCAAAAATCAACAGGAAGTTGGCAATTTCCCCTTCAAGACAAAAAATGACTAAAAACACTCATTTTTGATTTTTGAGCTGTAATTTGACCCCCTTAAAATACTTCAAAACTCACCAAATTTTACACACACATACAAAAACGTGCCCCAACCAGTTCAGTAAAAAAAAAAAAAACCCAAAAATCAAAATTGCGCTCTAGCGCCCCCTAGGAAGAAAACTGCCTCTAACTCCCAGTAGGAGTTAGAGGCAGATCAACACACTGATCTAATCTGATGTGCCCAAGCCAGATACCTGCCATCTTTCCTTGGATGCTAGTTCATTCATGTCGGGGCTCAGACTTTGAGCTGAGGCAACCTTCATTATCCAACCAAGGTGTTCATCAGTCATTATATCTCGTAGTCCACAGTCTTGGGGGCGTGTCTTAAAGGCACTGCCTTAATTTAACGTCCTCTACGAGCTGTCGTCACGTCCGCTTTTCATCCATTCTAACAACGTGCCGGCCCAGTCACAAGATATGTGCGGCTTCTGTACGCACACACACGTGAATGCAACGCATACTCGATCAAAAGCGATACAGGTCACACTGAGGTTGGCCGAATTAACACTGTTGGAAATATACGCCACGGTGTGAATCCACACCAAACAAGAATGACAAAGAACATCCGCACCGTAACACAACATAAACACAACAGAACAAATACCCAGAATCCTATGCAGCACTAACTCTTTCGGGACGCTACTCAATACACCCCCGCTACCACCGAACCCCGCCTCCCCCGCCCCCCACACACACACCTTGTAGCATCCCGGAAAAGTCAGTGCTGCAAAGGATTCTGGGTATTTGTGGTGTTGTGTTTATGTTGTGTTACGGTGCGGATGTTCTCCCGAAATGTGTTTTAGTGTGGGTTCACAGTGTGGCGTATATTTCTAACATTGTTAAAGTTGTTTTTTACGGGCACCCTCAGTGTGACCTGTATCGCCGTTGATAAAGTATGCGTTGCATTCACTTGTGACATGTGACTAGGCCAGCACTTATTTGACTGGATGAAAAGCAGACTTGATGGTTTTCGGGAGGGGGCACTGAAAGTTGGGAGTCTCACGGGAGGTTGCGTGAATGCGGTGTTACCGCGGCACCGCCGCCGTATATAATCGGCGGGCCAGCTCTAGTGTTAATTTGATATCGCCTCAAGGGCCAAGTGAAATTACACGGCGGGCCAAATTTGGCCCACGGGCCCGAGTTTGACACCCATGCTCTGCTGTATTACTCAATAAAAACACGTCCAAAGACTGAATCACCGACTCGTTGGGAGCTCGATTTTGAAAAATCATACCGGGCTGGCCAGAGTCTGGAGCCTCCTCGAAAAATAGTCGCCCTCCTCATAGGCTTTTGTCCACCTTGGCGTATGTGTTGAGCACGCACACGTTCTTGTTCACTCTCACTCTCCGCATCCTCACTATTAAAACTAGAGGGACTAATATGTGAGTGTTTGGCTCTTTAGCGCCGCCCTAGTGGCTCTCTGGAGCTTTTTCAAAAATGTATGAAAAATGGAAAAAGATGAGGGGAAAAAAATACATTTTTTGTGTTAATATGGTTTGTGTAGGAGGACAAACATGACACAAACCTCCCTAATTGTTATAAATCACACTGTTTATATTAAACATGCTTCCCTGATTCCAGTATTTGGCGAGCGCCGTTTTGTCCTACTAATTTTGGCGGTCCTTGAACCCACCGTAGTTTGTTTACATGTATAACTTTCTCCGCCTTTCTAGGACGTGTTTTATGCCACTCCTTTTTCTGTCTCATTTTGTCCACCACACTTTTAACGTAAAGGTGAGTTTTGTTGATGTTATTGACTTGTGTGGAGTGCTAATCAGACATATTTGGTCACTGCATGACTGCAAGCTAATCAATGCTAACATGCTATTTAGGCTAGCTATATGTACATATTGCATCATCATGCCTCATTTGTAGCTATATTTGAGCTCATTTAGTTTCCTTTAAGTCCTCTTAATTCAATTTATATCTCATGACACACTATCTGTATGTAATATGGCTTTTAATTTTTTGCGGCTCCAGACAGATTTGTTTTTGTATTTTTGGTCCAATATGGCTCTTTCAACATTTTGGGTTGCCGACCCCTGTTCTAGCTAAACCAAGGCCAAAGCTATAGTAACTTCTAAAATGTTCCTCTAACAAGACATTAAGAATAATCCAATGTACAAATAAAGCCCTCCACTGTAATAAATGCCTTATTTTAAAGGCCTACTGAAAGCCACTACTAGCGACCACGCAGTCTGATAGTTTATATATCAATGATGAAATCTTAACATTGCAACAAATACCAATACGGCCGGGTTAACTTATAAAGTGACATTTAAAACTTCCCGGGAAATATCCGGCTGAAACATCGCGGTATGATGACGTATGCGCGTGACGAAGTCCGAGTAACGGAAGTTATGGTACCCGTAGAATCCTATACAAAAAGCTCTGTTTTCATTTCATAATTCCACAGTATTCTGGACATGTTTTGCAATTTTTTTAATGAACAATGAAGGCTGCAAAGAAGACAGTTGTAGGTGGGATCGGTGTATTAGCAGCGGACTACAGCAACACAACCAGGAGGACTTTGTTGGAGCGCTAGCCGCCGACCTCACCTTGACTTCCTACGTCTCCGGGCCGCCAAACGCATCGGGTGAAGTCCTTCGTCCTTCTGCCGATCGCTGGAACGCAGGTGAGCACGGGTGTTGATGAGCAAATGAGGGCTGGCTGGCGTAGGTGGAGAGCTAATGTTTTTAGCGTAGCTCTGTGAGGTCCCGTTGCTAAGTTGCTAAGTTAGCTTCAATGGCGTCGTTAGCACAGCATTGTTAACCTTCGCCAGCCTGGAAAGCATTAACCGTGTATTTACATGTCCACGGTTTAATAGTATTGTTGATTTTCTATCTATCCTTCCAGTCAGGGGTTTATTTTTTTTGTTTCTATATGCAGTTAAAGCACGATGCTATCACATTAGCTCGTAGCTAAAGCATTTTGCCGATGTATTGTCATGGAGATAAAAGGCACTGAATGTCCATTTCGCGTTCTCGACTCTCATTTTCAACAGGATATAGTATCCCAGGTGGTTTAAAATACAAATCCGTGATCCACAATAGAAAAAGGAGAGAGTGTGGAATCCAATGAGCCAGCTTGTACCTAAGTTACGGTCAGAGCGAAAAAAGATACGTCCTGCACTGCACTCTAGTCCTTCACTCTCACGTTCCTCATCCACGAATCTTTCATCCTTGCTTAAATTAATGGGGTAATCGTCGCTTTCTCGGTCCGTATCTCTCTCGCTCCATTGTAAACAACGGGGAATTGTGAGGAATACTAGCTCCTGTGACGTCACGCTACTTCCGCTACAGGCAAGGCTTTTTTTTATCAGCGAGCAAAAGTTGCGAACTTTATCGTCGATTTTCTCTACTAAATCCTTTCAGCAAAAATATGGCAATATCGCGAAATGATCAAGTATGACACATAGAATGGATCTGCTATTCCCGTTTAAATTTTTAAAAAATCATTTCAGTAGGCCTTTAAAACACAAGACTGTCTGCATTGAAGAAAATTTGTCTTGGCAAAATTAATATTTTCGTAATCTCTTGTCTAAAACCACAATTAGAATTGAAGAGTTTGTGTGCCTGGCTTTGTCTTCACTGCTTTGCTCTGTTATTTGTCCCAAGATCAGACCTCAGACACTTTTATGACCCACATGCATTCTTGGAGCCCGCTGGAGATATCTCCAAACCCCCAACTTCTCCGCCAATAACAGGACAAAGACTGCTGTGATGTTGGTTGAGCACTCATTTGTGTGGTATTTTGGTCAAAAAAAGGCTACTCTCCAAATGGGTTTCCTTTATGATTGACGTTGTTAACTGTCTTATTCAATGCCTCACCAAAACATTCCTATCTACAATCCGAGAGTTTGTATTCGCCCATCTTCTTCTCTCCCTCGTCAGGTTCAAACACCGAACTATCTGTTACACAAGACAAGGAGTAGGAATCTGGCAGAGGCAGAGTCGAATTTTACTCATGAGGAGAGACGTATCGGGCTGTACACTCAGTTACAGTTCCCCCCTACGCTCTAAGGTACAGCCTCACGTGCTCCTCTATTTATTCGGGAGGTCCCTAGTTAACATCACCGAGGCTGCTTCTGAAGGGAGGGGTAATGCAAGCATACCAGTAGACACAATACATGATCATTCAGAATGGAAATGTGCTGACACGTGATTTTGCCCTGTCTCTGTTTTATCTGCGTTGAGGTACTCGATGTCCGTCCTTGGTTGTCAGCAGGCAGGGTCTGGAAACAAACTGCTGATACGAGACAACTCGCAAAGCAAGTTGTGCCTTTGCACAGATAGAAAAGTACAACTTCCGCACAATTGATAATAACTATAGCAACGGCCTTTAAGCATAAGAGTTGTGTGATAACTAGGGATGTCCGATAATATCGGCCTAAATGTAATGCGTTAAAATGTAATATCTGAAATTATCGGTATCGTTTTTTTTATTATCTGTATCGTTTGTTTTTTTTTTTGTTTTTTTTTATTAAATCCACATAAAAAACACAAGATACACTTACAATTAGTGCACCAACCCAAAAAACCTCCCTCCCCCCATTTCTTTCTGTTATCAATATTCTGGTTCCTACATTATATATCAATACAGTCTGCAAGGGATACAGTCCGTAAGCACACATGATTGTGCGTGCTGCTGCTCCACTAATAGTACTAACCTTTAACAATTAATTTGACTCATTTTCATTAATTACTAGTTTCTATGTAACTGTTTTTATATTGTTTTACTTTCTTTTTTATTCAAGAAAATGTTTTTAATTTAGTTATCTTATTTTATTTATTTTTTTTTAAAAGTACCTTATCTTCACCATACCTGGTTGTCCAAATTAGGCATAAAAATGTGTTAATTCCACGACTGCATGTATCGGTTGATATCGGTATCAGTAATTAAAGAGTTGGACAATATCGGATATCGGCAAAAAGCCATTATCGGACATCCCTAGTGATAACTTAAACATAATTATTCTAACACCCTCTCCCAGGAGACAGGACATTCCGCCCAAACCCTTCCCTCATCTCTCATTCCCAAAAGTAGTTCTGGAAGAGTTCTTTGTCTCTCTCTCTCTCTCTCTCTCTCTCTCTCACTTCCTCTCCTTCTTTCTTTTAGTAGCAGCGTAAAACCTTCCTCCTTTGTAATCTAAATAGCTCATGTCCACTAGCTTCGTGGAGACAAACACAAACGCCATCATTTTGATGAGTTGGAAGTTTTATTTCAAAGGTGAAGCCACCTGAAAATGAATCATAGCTCATCCAAAAAAAAAGGCTGAATTGCTTCTGTCCTAAAAAGTGACCTTGTTGTGCATCGCGTGGTCCATTCAACAGAAAGGAGAAGAACACGATATCCTCACTAAGAATGTGTCAGTTGAAAACTTGGCAGTGCTAGCAAGCTAACGTGTGATAAACATTGGTCATACTTTTAAATCTTAACACGGTTCTGTGATAGGTTGCCTATTTTAGGATGCCTTTACGCAGGAAAAACAAATCTAAATGTCGGTGTTTTTGCTCTCTAGTTGAAAGCGGACATTCCGAAGAAAATACGTCAAGTCTCGTCTCGTCCACTGCTCATGCTTTTAATTAGGTCTTTGCCCCAGGATGTTTGGTTGTACAGAAACGGGGCGGAAAGGCACTTGAAAATGCGGACGCCCCTTTAATTTCCTCTCCTAAGTCCTAAATATGAAGAACGAATGTCATCTGGTTGACTCCTCCCGGTACAGAACGTCTTCAAGTCGACCAACGTGGTCTCTGAAAGAGAGGTTGGAGACGGGTTAGCATGGTTTGTTCTTTAGGAGCTCAAGAAGGAACGGAAAATGGAAATCAGAATCAGAAATACTTCAATAATCCCAGAGGGGAATTTAAGATTTTCAGCACAATCCCATTCAAGATCGGACAAACATTACAGGGAGACGGAACAGGATCGCTGAAGGGTCTGCCAACTTCCGGCGCCCCTTACAAAAAGGTGAGAAACAGGTAAACTCTGGGGGGGGGGGGGGGGGGGGGGGGGGGAGAAAAATAAATATTCAGTCTAAACCTGGGCCCCTCGAGAGGGGGTCCAGACTGAGGCCAAGGAGAAAAATCAAAGAACACAAAGGACATTAAAGACATTAAAAGAGCAGAGCTGATGCAACCTGCCACTTCTCCACACAGCCACAAAAGTAAAACAACAAAACAAAAAAACATGCACTGCGGTGGCCTCTGCGGTGTTCCACGCCATCGCCTGCTGGGGCGGGCGGGGGGAGCATGGCCAAAGACAGGAGCAGACCCAACAAAGCAACCAAGAGAGCCGACTCCACCCTCGGCCGCCCACCAACTCTCGGCCAGTGTCCAGTCCTACTTGGATGAGCGAGGATGCGTCCAAGGAAACCGAGGTGTCCGATACCTGCTCATTCAGCCAAGACACAGTGAAGCTTGTCCAGCTCCGCAGTCCTGTCTCTTCATCCGCATCTCCTCCAGTCTCTCCAAACGGACTCTGGTGTGGCAGAGCCGGTCTCCATGGCCAAAAGGCTCCCGGGAGGCAGATCCGGAAGTTCACAAAAACGCACCGCAGAAGTCACGAAAGTGCCACCCCTTGTCGCACAGACCCAAAGGGTCTAAACCTGGGCCCCTCGAGAGGGGGTCCAGACTGAGGCCAAGGAGAAAAATCAAAGAACACAAAGGACATTAAAAGAGCAGAGCTGATGCAACCTGCCACTTCTACACACAGCCACAAAACAAAAAAACATGCACTGCGGTGGCCTCTGCGGTGTTCCACGCCATCGCCTGCTGGGGCGGTGGGGGGAGCATGGCCAGAGACAGGAGCAGACCCAACAAAGCAACCAAGAGAGCCGACTCCACCCTCGGCCGCCCACCAACTCTCGGCCAGTGTCCAGTCCTACTTGGATGAGCGAGGATGCGTCCAAGGAAACCGAGGTGTCCGATACCTGCTCATTCAGCCAAGACACCGTGAAGCTTGTCCAGCTCCGCAGTCCTGTCTCTTCATCCGCATCTCCTCCAGTCTCTCCAAACGGACTCTGGTGTGGCAGAGCTGGTCTCCATGGCCAAAAGGCTCCCGGGAAGTAGATCCGGAGGTTCACAAAAAAGCACCGCAGAAGTCACGAAAGTGCCACTCCTTGTCGCACAGACCCAAAGGGTCCCGAACCAAAAGGCAAAAAAAAACCACATGAAAACAAGAGGGAAACATCAGGAACACAAAAGGATGACACAAGAGCACAGAGCTCCTGCCACCAGCAGCCACTACAGCGGCGCCATCTTGGGGGGGGGGAATGAAATGAATATAGAAAAGGAATATGTCAACTCACCAGGACAAAAAAGTTGTAGGTTCTAGTCCTTGGTGGAGACCTCCGGAGTCACGTGACCATTCAGCACCGCCTCCACTGACTTCTCCCGAAAGAGAAAAACACAACAAATCTTTAGCTTGCACATCAATTCCTTGCAGTTTTGATGTAAAAACTGTGCAGTCCGACCAAGTTCTACGTGAAACAAAAGTGTTCCTCACCATCGGGCATGAAGGTACGCTGCTATCTTCACAGAGCACATCCACACTTTTCAGATTGGTAGCAGCATCCTGTAAGGGAAGAAGCAGAGAAGTTAGCTTTCATCCAATCATGAGGGATTCATGGGAAGTCTGGCAAGAACCTCTTTCACTTCTGCAGGGACTTCTTTATTCAGCACCTCCACCTTTGCTTGGTCCTTCTCAGTTGGAGCTGCTTCAGCCACCCTTTCTGGTTCTGCTACTCTGGCAACAACTTCTGCTTCTGTTTCCGACTTATTAGCTGAGATTTCTGCTTCCGCCATTTGGGTGACAACCGGTTCTGTTTCGGCTGTGACGATAACAACATCCTCCGCCTTCGCTTCTGCTTCAGCAACTCGTTCTTGTTTTGGTTCTGGTACATTAGCAACGACCTTCTGAACGACTTCTGCTTCTTCTGTAACAGCAGGTTCTGCTTCAGCCACTCGTTCTGGTTTTGGTTCTGGTACATTAGCAACGACCTTCTCAACGACTTCTGCTTCTTCTGTAACAGCAGGTTCTGCTTCAGCCACTCGTTCCGGTTTTGGTTCTGGTACGTTAGCGACAACCTTCTCAATTGCTTCTGCCTCTTCTGTAACAGCAGGTTCTGGTCCTGGTACACTGGAGACATTCTTCTCTAGGGATTCTGCCTGTGCCTTAACGGCGGTTTGTACTTCAACTACTAGTTCTGGGTCAGGGGTGCAACAAACAGGGACTTGTTCCAACAACTTTTGGAGAACAGGTTCTTTCTCAACCACTTGTTTTGGCTCAGGTACGCTTGGGAAAAACTTAGCCGCGGATTCTCTTTCGACTTTAACAACAGGCTCTGCTTCAACTACTAGTTCTGGATCAGGGATGCAACAGACTATCGGTTCTTCCACCTTTTTAACATCAGGTTCCGGTATGCCAGCAACAACCTGTTCAACAGATTTGGGTTCCTCTTTTGCGGTTTTAGATTCAGCTACTTGTTCTGGTTCCAGTTCCTTAGCCGCTGCTGTTTCAGCTGCTTGTGTTGGTTCAGGTCTGCTGGTGACAACTTGCTTCACAGTTTCTTCTGCTACCGTTTCAGCCGACACGCTTGCTCCCACCGCCCGTTCCTTGGTGTCTTCTGGTTCCGGTTCCGATGTACAAATTACCTCTGACTTGCGATCATGCTCCGTCTGTAAGAGGAAGAGGAGGAGGTTAAGTTAGAACCGTCATGCCGCATCAGAGAGGATATTGTGGTTGCAAGGAACAAAATGTCCTCCTTGTTGATGCCTGGCAGCCAAGTGTGTCACGCTGCATGAATATTGCAAGTCCTCAAAAGCCGGATATTAAATTATTCAGCCATTTTGCTAGCATCCATCTTTAATCCATGTCCACTTTGCAGGCTAGCAACTCTGGGACCTAATTCATGATAGACTCTCCTGGTGGGAAGTGTGGAATCTACTCAAAAGTTTAGTGGACTTTGGTATATATTAAGGGTGTAACGATTCCATCTTTGGATTTATATTCCTAAAATTCAACTACATCGTTCTGTGCTCGGCTTCCAGAAGATAGGTATCGATTTAATATTGTTGTAGGAGGCGATCAATCGGTTTTATGGATACTAGAAAAAGGAAAACATTGGTTTTAAGAACGACAGACTTATGAGAAGGACGTTAAAACCTCACTCTGTGACGTCATCAAAACCAGAATGGCGGTGGAGAAAGGTCGTACCGAGTGCAAACGCCACAAGACTAGAGCATGAAGCCACAACACGACAACTTTCCGCTACAGCGCGATTGCAAAAGCCCTAACAAATACAAACGACACAACACAATAATATGAAGCCACAAAGGACTTGACGGAAGTGACAATGCAGCAAGTTTGTATGTGTATGACAGCGTTTCACTTGTGTGTATGACAGCGTTTCACTTGTCTCTGTGGGAATAATTTGTCAGTTGTTTAGGTACGAGTGTTTCAGTAGTGTGTATAAAAGCATTTCATTTGTGCATATAAGAACGTTTTATTTGTGTGTATGACAGCGTTTCACTTGTGTGTATGACAGTGTTTCGCTTGTCCGTGTGAGAGCGTTTCAGTAGTGTGTATAAAAGCGTTTCATTTCTGCATATGAGAACGTTTCACTTGTGTGTATGACAGCGTTTCACTTGTCTCTGTGGGAATAATTTGTCAGTTGTTTAGGTACGAGTGTTTCAGTAGTGTGTATAAAAGCGTTTCATTTGTGCATGTGAGAATGTTTTATTTGTGTGTATGACAGCGTTTCACTTGTGTGTATAACAGTGTTTCACTTGTCTCTGTGGGAATAATTTGTCAGTTGTTTAGGTACGAGTGTTTCAGTAGTGTGTATAAAAGCGTTTCATTTGTGCATGTGAGAACGTTTTATTTGTGTGTATGACAGCGTTTCACTTGTGTGTATGACAGCATTTCACTTGTCTCTGTGGGAATAATTTGTCAGTTGTTTAGGTACGAGTGTTTCAGTTGTGTGTATAAAAGCGTTTCATTTGTGCATATAAGAACGTTTTATTTGTGTGTATGACAGCGTTTCACTTGTGTGTATGACAGTGTTTCACTTGTCCGTGTGAGAGCGTTTCAGTGGTGTGTATAAAAGCGTTTCATTTGTGCATATGAGAACGTTTCACTTCTGTGTATGACAGCGTTTCACTTGTCTCTGTGGGAATAATTTGTCAGTTGTTTAGGTACAAGTGTTTCAGTAGTGTGTATAAAAGCGTTTCATTTGTGCATCTGAGAACGTTTTATTTGTGTGTATGACAGCGTTTCACTTGTGTGTATGACAGTGTTTCACTTGTCCATGTGAGAGCGTTTCAGTAGTGTGTATAAAATCGTTTCACTTGTGTGTATGACAGCGTTTCACTTGTCTCTGTGGGAATAATTTGTCAGTTGTTTAGGTACGAGTGTTTCAGTAGTGTGTATAAAAGTGTTTCATTTGTGCATCTGAGAACGTTTCATTTGTGTGTATGACAGCGTTTCACTTGTTTGTATGACAGTGTTTCACTTGTCTGTGTGAGAGCGTTTCAGTAGTTTGTGTGAGAATACTTTTTTTCAGTTTAGGTGCGAGTGTTTCAGTAGTGTGTACAACAGCGTTTCATTTGTGTGTATGAGAGCATTTCACTTGTCTGTGTAATATGTGAGAATCATTTTTCAGTTGTTTAGGTGCGAGTGTTTCAGTAGTGTGTATAAAAGCGATTCACTTGTGTGTATGACAGCGTTTCACTTGTCTGTGTAAAAGCGTTTCAGTAGTTTGTATGAGAGCGATTCAGTAGTATGTGTGAGAATATTTTTTTCAGTTTAGGTGCGAGTGTTTCAGTGTTGTATAACAGCGTTTCACTTGTGTTTATGAAAGCATTTCACTGTTTCAGTAGTATGTGTGAGAATGATTTTTCAATGTTTAGGTGCGGGTGTTTCAGTAGTGTGTATAAAAGCGTTTCACTTGTATGTATGAGAGCGTTTTACTTGCGTAGGACAGCATTTCACTTGTCCGTGTGAGAGCGTTTCAGTAGTGTGTATGAGAGCGTTTCAGTAGTATGTGTGAGAAAAACATTTCAGTTTAGGTGCGAGTGTTTCAGTAATGTGTATAACAGCGTTTCACTTGTGCGTATGAGAGCGTTTCACTTGTGTGTATGAAAGCATTTCACTGATCTGTGCGAGAAGGTTTCAGTAGTATGTGTGGGAATAATTTTTCAGTTGTTTAGGTGCGAGTGTTTCAGTAGTGTGTATAAAAGCATTTCACTTGCGTATGAAAGCGGTTCAGTAGTATGAGAATTTTTAACACTTAAGGTACGAATGTTTCAGTAGTGTGTATAAAAGCATTTCACTTGCGTATGAAAGCGGTTCAGTAGTATGAGAATTTTTAACACTTAAGGTACGAATGTTTCAGTAGTGTGTATAAAAGCGTTTCACTTGTGTGTATGAGAGCGTTTTACTTGCGTATGACAGCGTTTCACTTGTCTGTGTGAGAGTATTTCAGTAGTATGTGTGGGAATCATTTTTCAGTTGTTTAGGTGCGAGTGTTTCAGTAGTGTGTATAAAAGCATTTCACTTGCGTATGAAAGCGGTTCAGTAGTATGAGAATTTTTAACACTTAAGGTACGAATGTTTCAGTAGTGTGTATAAAAGCATTTCACTTGCGTATGAAAGCGGTTCAGTAGTATGAGAATTTTTAACACTTAAGGTACGAATGTTTCAGTAGTGTGTATAAAAGCGTTTCACTTGTGTGTATGAGAGCGTTTTACTTGCGTATGAAAGCGTTTCACTTGTCTGTGTGAGAGTATTTCAGTTCAGTAGTATGTGTGGGAATAATTTTTCAGTTGTTTAGGTGCGAGTGTTTCAGTAGTGTGTATAAAAGCATTTCACTTGTGTGTATGACAGTGTTTTACTTGTCTGTGTGAGAGTGTTTCAGTAGTGTGTATAAAAGCGTTTCACTTGTGTGTATGACAGTGTTTCACGTGTCCGTGTAAGAGCGTTTCAGTAGTGTGTATGAGAGAGTTTCAGTAGTGTGTATGACAGCGTTTCAGTAGTATGTGTGAGAATCATTTTTCAGTTTATGTGCGAGTGTTTCTGTAATGTGTATAACAGCGTTTCACTTGTGCGTATGAGAGCGTTTCACTTGTGTGTATGAAAGCATTTCACTGGTCTGTGTGAGAAGGTTTCAGTAGTATGTGTGGGAATAATTTTTCAGTTGTTTAGGTGCGAGTGTTTCAGTAGTGTGTAAAAAAACATTTCACTTGCGTATAAAAGCGGCTCAGTAGTACAAGAATTTTTAACACTTAAGGTACGAATGTTTCAGTAGTGTGTATAGAAGCGTTTCACTTGTGTGTATGAGAGCGTTTTACTTGCGTATGACAGCGTTTCACTTGTCTGTGTGAGA